>NW_018407519.1:708523-716324 GCF_002113885.1 Mizuhopecten yessoensis
CCCCCCCCCCTCAAAACACAGCTATTCTTTTTATCATGTCATTCAAATTCTCACACAGAAATTTATAGGCCTACTACATAAAATACATTTTTTTTACCACATAGGTATCAGGATGTAGGGGTTTTATTGGATCTGTGATGTCTAATTCAGTTTTAGCCATTAGTGTTTAACCTTATTGCATTAATAAAAGTGATCAAAGGGTCACAAAGGTATATCTCCCCTGTGCATTGTTCCTTTGTGTGACCTTTGTCTGTAGCCTTGAGTGGTCTACAACACTATCACTGTGTCAAAGCATGATACACATATCTATATTACAAATAAATATCACAATGATTTAATAAGCACATTGCTAATTTTGCCCCCACAACATGGTGGACAAGTTCATCCATCTGTCCAACCATACAATATCTTGGTAAAACAGTAAGCTCCATTATTCCAATACTAAACAATACATGTAGAAAGCTAACGATCATCTAACTTCATATCTCCATACATCTTCAGGAGTATTACACCAGTATATCAAACATAGATCACTGTGACCTATATTTTCCACTTCACTGACTTTTTAAGTTGGCTGGACTTTACATTCAACCCTGTTTCTATCACAGCAGGAAAAGGGGGCATATGTATGGTTAACAAACATTTTCTAATTTTTAGAGAGTACAAAAACTTGAATAAACTAAAGTACTTACACAGGTACTGTTGAAGTTTCTCAAATTTCGGACCATGCTGGTACCGTGCAAGTTTTAGGTGTACCATCTGTCCTGTCTTACGGAGAACCTCTACAGCCTCATGGTTAGAAAATCCTGTCAACACCTGGTTGTCTACCTGTAAACAAGGAAACAGTGGAACATCAGGGGCAAAAAAGTGTTCATCTTGTACAAAACGATGATGGCGCGTCTAAAATGATAAAGGTTAAACTGTTTCATAGAAACTGTATGAATTGGTTGTAACGTGGTTTTCATGTTCTTCTATTTCAACTCTACACGAAACAAAAAAATAGAAACTATTCTTAGCAGGAAACGTAATCTATGACTTTTCCTTGCATTAACAAGAGTCCAATGGGGCCTGTATTTGTCATCCGTTTCTATTTGTTTGTGAACAAGACAAACATTTCTGAGTGATTTTGCCATGTTTTCAAGGCCATGGTGACCTACCCTCAATTTATAACTCACCCAAACAATGACAATAACAAAATGACAAAGTTGCAAGGATTGCAAGAAATTCATAGTCCTTCATCTTTGGATGAATAAAAATGAACAAAGAGCCATAACTCAGTAAGATAAACTTAAAAGCTCATAGACATGTTCTAAGAAATGTCATTTTGCATAAAAAATAGTCATCAATTCATCTGCCAACTGACAGAAATTATTGTTTAACCATAGCTAATGCACTTATCACCATCCTGTAAAAACAGCAAAAATAGAATAGCATAAATAATCCATACAATATATAGCAGATTCTATCTGAACAGTGATAACATATTTATTGTATAAGCACATTTCCATACTTAATTACATAAGTCCTTTTAGCATGAAACAAATATGACCAAACACAAAAATTATATTTATGCCTCCATACTGACAAGGAATAATTATGCATGGACAGATTTACACCTGAGTTCTCACCTGTATGATTTGGTCGTTAACCTGTATCCGGCCATCCTGAGCAGCAGCACTTCCCTCACCAATGCTTTTCACAAATATTCCACAGAGTTCATCTAAAAATATACAAAACATCAGTTTATTTGCATGTAAAAAGTTATTTTGTTTAACTTTTACAAAAATCTATTTACCTTCTTAATTAGTTTAGAGACATCTTTTCAATTTTCTTATGTATCTTGAATGCTCTCATGACCCGTATTATTTTATGAGACAGTAATACTTGCATCTAGGCCCAACCAAGCACAATTACGAAACCTTTCTCACAGCCCATATACTAGTAGCCAGTGATAGGGACACATGGGCTAATCGCCTACCAGGGGAGTTCTCCCGGCCTACGTAGCCAGCTAAAGTGACACAAGGGCCACACCAAATATCACCTACCAGGGGAGTTTTCCCGGCCTACGTAGCCAGCTAAAGTGACACAAGGACCACAACAAATATCACCTACCAGGGGAGCTCTCCGGGCCTACGTAGCCAGCTAAAGAGACACAAGGGCCACAACAAATATCACCTACCAGGGGAGTTCTCCCAGCCTATGTAGCCAGCTAAAGTGACACAAGGGTCAAAACAAATATCACCTACCAGGGGAGTTCTTCCGGCCTACGTAACCAGCTAAAGTGACACAAGGGTCACAACAAATATCACCTACCAGGGGAGCTCGCCCGGCCTACGTAGCCAGCTAAAGTGATACAAGGACCACAACAAATATCACCTACCAGGGGAGTTCTCTCGGCCTACGTAACCAGCTAAAGTGACATAAAGACCACAACAAATATCACCTACCAGGGGAGTTTTCGCGGCCTACGTAGCCAGCTAAAGTGACACAAGGGTCACAACAAATATCACCTACCAGGGGAGTTCTCTCGGCCTACGTACCCAGCTAAAGTGACACAAGGGTCACAACAAATATCACCTACCAGGGGAGTTCTCCTGGCCTACGTAGCCAGCTAAAGTGACACAAGGGCCACAACAAATATCACCTACCAGGGGAGTTCTCCCGGCCTACGTAGCCAGCTAAAGTGACATAAAGGCCACAACAAATATCACCTACCAGGGGAGTTCTCCTGGCCTACGTACCCAGCTAAAGTGACACAAAGGCCACAACAAATATCACCTACCAGGGGAGTTCTCCCAGCCTACGTAGCCAGCTAAAGTGACACAAGGGTCACAACAAATATCATCTCCCAGGGGAGTTCTCCCGGCCTACGTAGCCAGCTAAAGTGACACAAGGGTCACAACAAATATCACCTACCAGGGAAGTTCTACCGGCCTACTTAGCCAGCTAAAGTGACACAAGGGTCACAACAAATATCATCTACCAGGGGAGTTCTCCCGGCCTACGTAGCCAGCTATAGTGACACAAGGGCCACAACAAATATCACCTACCAGGGGATTTCTCCCAGCCACGTAGCCAGCTAAAGTGACACAAGGGTCACAACAAATATCACCTACCAGGGGAGTTCTCCCTGCCTACGTAGCCAGCTATAATGACACAAGGGCCACAACAAATATCACCTACCAGGGGAGTTCTGCCTGCCTACGTAGCCAGCTAAAGTGACACAAGGGCCACAACAAATATCACCTACCAGGGGAGTTCTCCCAGCCTACGTAGCCAGCTAAAGTGACACAAGGGCCACAACAAATATCACCTACCAGGGGAGTTCTCCCGGCCTACGTAGCCAATCAAAGTGACACAAGGGTCACAACAAATATCACCTACCAGGGGAGTTCTCCCAGCCACGTAGCCAGCTAAAGTGACACAAGGGCCACAACAAATATCACCTACCAGGGGAGTTCTCCCGGCCTACGTAGCCAGGTAAAGTGACACAAGGGCCACAACAAATATCCCCTACCAAGGGGAGTTCTGCCCGCCTACGTAGCCAGCTAAAGTGACACAAGGGCCACACCAAATATCACCTACCAGGGGGAGTTCTGCCCTCCTACGTAGCCAGCTAAAGTGACACAAGGGCCACAACAAATATCACCTACCAGGGGAGTTCTCCCGGCCTCAGTAGCCAGCTAAAGTGACACAAGGGCCACAACAAATATCACCTACCAGTTTAGTTCTGCCTGCCTACGTAGCCAGCTATAATGACACAAGGGCCACAACAAATATCCCCTACCAGGGGAGTTATGCCTGCCTACGTAGCCAGCTATAATGACACAAGGGCCACAACAAATATCACCTACCAGGGGAGTTCTCCCGGCCTACGTACCCAGCTAAAGTGACACAAGGGTCACAACAAATATCACCTACCACGGAAGTTCTCCCGGCCTACGTAGCCAGCTAAAGTGACACAAGGGCCACAACAAATATCACCTACCAGGGGAGTTATGCCTGCCTACGTAGCCAGCTATAATGACACAAGGGCCACAACAAATATCACCTACCAGGGGAGTTCTCCCGGCCTACGTAGCCAGCTATAGTAATGCCCAAGCCCTGGTCATCTTTCATTAGGTCCACGTCAAAGTACTCAACCTCGGGGAACTCTGGTGGCTGTAAGGACAAAAAGCATCAGTTCTTAGATACCAGTACTTCAAGGTATGATTGTAGAAAGAAAAAAATATTGGCAGTTTTTCGTACTATTTTTTAAAGAAAATTCTGGCTCTTGGGTAGATGTTTGGGTCTCAGGATGATGTGGTGTATAATAATAGAACTCCTTTAGGTATTTGTTACTGGTACTTAATATTCAAATTGAGGATTGCAATAAGGATCATCATAGATTAACATACCAAGCAAAAACATGATTGCACTGACATATGTTATATAAGGCTGCAGATTTCTTAAAATGTCGCTTATATGTTTACAGAAACATTGGCCAACAATCACAATGGTTTAAGCTTAAGCTCTAGATAAAAAATTAGGGTAGATAGGTGAAAACAAAACTTCCTTTTCTTCTGGATCACTGATGGCACACTGCTGGTTTACTGTATAACCTTTTCTCTTTATTTGACTCATATACTTACTATATGGACTTGCACAAGTCCGTCCATGCTCTGTTGTTGCTGCATCTGCTGCTGCTGCTGCTGCTGCTGCTGTTGTTGTTGTTGCTGTTGTTGCTGTTGGAGGTTATCCTCAGACATAGCCTGGATGTCTGTGCCCTCCAGGAATCTGTTGATCTGCTGAATGTGGCTCTCCAGCTGATGTGTGGGTACGATTGGGGCATGAGGCACGGGGATAGGGGATGGCTCCATCACAGGCCGGGCCACAATCAGTCGCACGTGAGTGCCCGACTGACGAAGGACTGCGGCGACTTGCTCAGAACCCATACCTCTCACGTTGACATCACCTATCTGCAGCACATGGTCCCCGCTGTGAAGTCGTCCATTCTGTGGAAACAGAAGCAAAACTCTAAGAAACGGTGGTTTACACCCTCATAGACACAAACTCAACAATCATAGAACTAGGTGCCCTTAACTTTTAACACAGTGCTGCTACACCATTCGGACAATCTTGAGGTAATTCTTCTTTGCCCTCAGACACCCAAAGTGCTGTTAGACTTACCAAGTCAGCCACTCCACCTGGTAAAATGGTTTTAACCACCACTCCTGTACTACGACCACCGATGATGCCAAAACCCAGTCCTGTTCCATCATTTATTAGGTCAATTACTTCAATTTGGGTCCATTCTGTATTCAACTGCAATTATACAAAGTAAACAACAATCAAACAAATATCGATATATAAAACTGTGTGGTCTGATAACCCCATTTCCCTGGCCCTAGGATGCTTCATACTAAGTAAGGTTCAAATCCCTTTACCAGTACTTTGAGATAAGTCTTTTATAGATTTGTCACTTAATCTCATATCTGGCCTACCAATCTGCTGAAATGGGGGCAGTACTGTTCATATTTAAACAATAATTAATTGCCTTGGCCTTCAATTTATTCCCTTTTCCCCTATTTGGACAGCCTCTTTCTCTGCGAGATTGAGGCCACACACTTCATTTGTACAATGTAATGTTATATTTGAACAGATTTATTTTTTCTGGAATTATTTTCAAGACAAAATCATCTGCATACTCTGTGTTGAAAAAAATATTTTTTAATTACAGAATTATTATGTCATTATTAGCAGTTTGCTTCCTGTTTTCAAATCCAAAGATTAATCATTTGTTGCTTCATAACAATTTTTTCTCTCTGAACATGGCAGCCATTATCAGTTTCCCTCAATGTGATATGAGTACTCATGAGAGAAGGAAGCAGAAATATAGACTTTCTTATTCAATAAAATAACAGTAAGTCACATTACATAAAAATGATACAAATTCCAAACTTTCACTGAATTGCAGACAGTTATTACAACTGAAAGCATCATAAAAAGATTTAAACCAAACCAGACCCTGGAATACTAGTTTACAGTATGCATTTTCCTATTTTCCTATCAAAATGAAATAATTCTTTCTGAAGTTGCTGCAGTATTATTGTCAGCGGTAATGGATATTCCCAGATATGAAGATCTCTGTTTGGCAGTGATATACCCTAGGATGGCAGTGATATACCCTAGAATGGCAGGGATATACCCTAGGGTGGCAGTGATATACCCTAGGATGGCAGTGATATACCCTAGGACACTTTCAGTACGTTATTACTTTGCCCAACTTAACCACTGACAATAAGGTTTGGAGAGATACAGGCTTATGACGATTAAAGGCAAGTTTTATGGTCACCATCAGGACAGGAATAAACTATCTCCTTGTGCGATATAAATATTTATCAATTATGGACTCTTGTTGAGGTGAACATGTGACGATAAGAACCCGAGTGCTAGAGGTATTACAAAGACTGGTCCAAATGCAGACTTCTGTGATGTGTATGAATTTTTTATTTTTTATTATGTTCAATAATGTGCCTTGTGTTTTTACTGTTTTTCACGTAGTAATCCCTTTGAGAATATGACAATTTATTTGGACTTGCCCTAGATTTAAATACATGGAATATATAGGTGATAAAGCAATCAACATTGACCCTTCCAGATGACCTGGTCAAACTATCTTTGTTCTTTTTTAAACCATGTTTTTTTTGGTCTTATCACTGGGATTTTTTTTTTACTTCAGAACTCTTTTGTTTTTTGGACCACATATTCCTGCACTCAATATTATAACAAGAGGCGCAGGGGCCTTAGCGGTCACCTGAGTTATATCATAGGTACTGGTAGCTTTATTTTATTGTTTAGATGTGATGTGGAAATCAGCATGTAAACTAAGTGAAATACAATACTTGTCATGTCATCAAAGGATAAGAATTTGAGAATATTGGTAAATGTTCCCTTTGGGGCCCCACCCTAGCCCCTGGGGATGGGGCAGGAATCCCAATTTTACAATTTGAAACCATCTTCCTCCAAGGATAATTCTCACCAAGTAAAAATAATTTCCTACAGAAAGTTGTCAAAATATACCCAAAAGTGATATTTCCCTATATAAACTATAGTAAACTTTACCCCCTCCCCAAGGGAGAATGGATAGCTCGGGGGTCCTGAAATTTACAATTTAAGTAAAACCTCTGAGTCTGAAGAAGAAGATTTTTGAAATATTGGTTAATTTTCCCTTTGGGGCCCCGCCCTGGCCCCAGGGATTGGGGTAGGAATCCCAATTTTACAATTTTGTAGCCTCATCTACCAAGGATGATTCTGACCAAGTTTGAAAAAAATCCATTCACTGGTTCTTGAGAAGAGGTTGAAAATGTAAAAAGTTTACGCACGACGGACAACGGACGATGGACGACGAACGACGGATGACGGACGACGGACGACGAACAACGGACGACGGACGGAAAGCGATAAGAATAGGTCACTTGAGCAAAGCTCAGGTGACCTAAAAAGAATAGGCAAAGGCAACCATTTAAATACATTTAAACTAAGAGGTAGAAAAAAGTAAGGAAGTACTAATAATCAACACAGTACATGGACAGACAGAGCTGAAATCAACTGTACACCTTATGTTATGGTGGCCCGACTCTTCACGTTTACATTATGGTGGCCCGACTCTTCATGTTTATGTTATGGTGGCCTGACTCTTCACGCTTACGTTATGGTGGCCCGACTCTTCACGCTTACGTTATGGTGGCCAGACTCTTCACGTTTACATTATGGTGGCCAGACTCTTCACGTTTACATTATGGTGGCCAGACTCTTCACG
>NW_018407519.1:716688-717225 GCF_002113885.1 Mizuhopecten yessoensis
GTATACAACAGCATGATGAATCTGAGAGCTGTACTGGATAGGTACAACCCCACCAGACTGGTCAAGANGTTATGGTGGCCCGACTCTTCACGCTTACGTTACGGTGGCCTGACTCTTCACGCTTACGTTATGGAGGCCCGACTCTTAACACCATTTGAAGCACTAAGTCCAAGCACTGTAAGCACCACAGACACGCTGTGTTTTTTTTAACTTTTTTATTTTCTAATCTGCTGCATTTTGATGTGGTTATCAAGATTTCAATTTAACGAATTCACTGCAAATAACTTTGATAATAACTAGATCAAATCCTAACTGTTGCCTGTAACAACGTTAAATATACAATAAATAGGCATCTTATCTAAAAAGTAACATGTCTGTCTGTATGGGTATTGTCACAACTAACCAGGTTGGACAGCCTTACTTCAGACAAATATTGTACATCATAAAATATCAACACTCTATCACACTTTTGAACAAATGGTCAAAACCATTGTTTCCACAGTGACTTGGGAATGAGTGGGGTGGGGTGGGGGGTGG
>NW_018407519.1:717321-732927 GCF_002113885.1 Mizuhopecten yessoensis
AATTAATTGACAAGTATATAATGGTATACAACAGCATGATGAACCTGAGAGCTGTACTGGATAGGTACAACCCCACCAGACTGGTCAAGATGGAGGGACTTAAGACGATGACCAGGGAATTAATTGACAAGTATATAATGGTATACAACAGCATGATGAACCTGAGAGCTGTACTGGATAGGTACAACCCCACCAGACTGGTCAAAATGGAGGGACTTAAGACGATGACCAGGAAATTAATTGACAAGTATATAATAGTATACAACAGCATGATGAACCTGAGAGCTGTACTGGATAGGTACACCCCCCCCAGACAGTCTGGTCAAGATGGAGGGACACAACCCACCAGTCTGGTCAAGATGGAGGGACTTAAGACGATGACTAGGTTATTAATTGACAAGTATATAATAGTATACAACAGCATGATGAACCTGAGAGCTCTACTGGATAGGTACAACCCCACCAGACAGTCTGGTCAAGATGGAGGGACACAACCCACCAGTCTGGTCAAGATGGAGGGACTTAAGACGATGACTAGGGAATTAATTGACAAGTATATAATAGTATACAAAAGCATGATGAACCTGAGAGCTGTACTGGATAGGTACAACCCCACCAGACAGTCTGGTCAAGATGGAGGGACATAACCCACCAGTCTGGTCAAGATGGAGGGACTTAAGACGATGACCAGGAAATTAATTGACAAGTATATAATGGTATACAAAAGTATGATGTATAACCTCACACCAATTGGGATCTTACCTTCCCTATCCTATCTAATAACCTCACACTAATTGGGATCTTACCTTCCCTATCCTATCGGTATGTTTATAACCTCAAAACAATTGGGATCTTACATTCCCTATCCTATCTGTATATTTATAACCTCACATCAATTGGGATCTTACCTTCCCTATCCTATCGGTATGTTTATAACCTCAAAACAATTGGGATCTTACGTTCCCTATCCTATCTGTACGTGTATAACATCACAACAATTGGGATCTACCTTCCCTATCCTATCTAATAACCTCACACTAATTGGGATCTTCCCTTCCCTATCCTATCTAATAACCTCACACTAATTGGGATCTTACCTTCCCTATCTTATCTAATAACCTCACACTAATTGGGATCTTCCCTTCCCTATCCTATCTGGATGTTTATAACCTCACAACAATTGGGATCTTACCTTCCCTATCCTATCTGTATGTGTATAACCTCACAACAATTGGAATCTTACCTTCCCTATCCTATCTGTATGTGTATAACATCACAACAATTGGAATCTTACCTTCCCTATCCTATCTGTATGTGTATAACATCACAACAATTGGAATCTTACCTTCCCTATCCTATCTAATAACCTCACACTAATTGGGATCTTACCTTCCCTATCCTATCTGTATGTGTATAACCTCACAACAGTTGGGATCTTACCTTCCCTATCCTATCTGTATTTGTATTTCTATTCCTGATCTTTCTACTTTGTAACGTTTCCCTTGTTACCACTTTAAAAATATTAAAAAAAACATTCCCCTTTTTGAGGACGGGTCCTTAGCTGGGACATACCAGTGTCCTTTAAAGTGGTAGTTATTATTCCCTGCTAAACATACAGCATTTAGAGAAAGAGAACAATTGAATCAACTGGCTTTTCAATGTCAGTACAATGTGACCAGGTGCAACACAGAGCTGGGTGCCTTCAGCATGGTATTTCAGTAAGGTAAACACTTAAGTCAATGGCATCAACACTACAGCAAAGAGGCAAATACACCAACACACCATCTCAAGGACTCACACATGTATTACAGTCACGGACTCACACATGTATTACAGTCACGGACTCACATATGTATTACAGTCACGGACTCACACCCTCAAACCACCTGAGTATTTCTTTAAGGACACGTAACCCAATAAACCAAACCAAGGTTTTAAGCAGGCACTGATGATGGGTTTAACGAGAGTAACCAATCAGCTTAAAATATACGCTTTAGAATCTTAAAGTAGAATACTGGTAGTGTAACTGGGGAATAACTAAGTAACACAACATGCTGGCAGAGTCACTTCAGAGAGGCAACACTTTTTTCTTTCACAATCATTTACGACGGCGATGTAAAGACTAGTTTAGCCAGTAAAATCAGCTGATGCGGCAGACTGCCTTAAGTGTAGGGTGACTTTAAAAAACAGGATGTATAACTTGGTCTTTGTGCCTATAAATACAAACCAGACAGCAAAGCGAATCACTACCTCGTTCTAGCAAAAAGTGACCTAATGAACATAGCCATGTTGCAATTTAAATTTAGAGGCCAATTTCAAAAAGTATGGTTACACCATGAATTAAATTACTAATATATTATATATTGTACCTTCACTATAAAAAGGAATCTGTTTGAGATATCATCCAATAAGACCACCCCTCACTTAAGAGACCACAATTTGTACATCCCCACAAAGCATTTTACTGACTTTGTTACTTTTTACAAGTAAGATATTAAACTCTCGCCTTGATAAAACTGAAACCTTTTACAATGGGACAGATATTAACATCTTTCATAGTGTGAAGATATTCGTTTTACTATTGACCAATCAGAATGGTACTTCCTATTAACTGCATTCAAACCAGCAGTTATTCTGTTCAGGTGTAGATAAAGTGCCGACAGAATAAACTGTTGTTTGTGAACGTTTTTGGTAAACAATTAAGGTATTCATTAAACTACAAAATCATTGTTATCTTACCAGATAATTAGGCAGAAAATGGCGTAATTGCGCTCAAAATAGCATGTAACCTTGTTGTCATGGTGATGCCATTAGAAAATGACGTGAAATATTATGCTGTAAATTCCCCCGCTTATCTGATGAAGTAATATTTCAGTCATTGTATGTACTGTAAAAATATAACAAACAGAATATTTAATGGTTTCCCGTTGAATTCTAAATATATATTCAACGATTAAAGCACTGGAAAAACCAATATATTTTTCATAAGTACAAAGCACAATTCTGCCTCTACATAATAATACTCCAAGAGACCATTTGTGTTAAGAGACCACTGTTTTCTAGTCGCCACAATACTGTTTGCTATATATTAATACTCTATCAAAAGACCATATCTGTACGTAACAAGTTTTGAGAGTCTTTCTAAAGGTTATCTTGGTAAAGAACATCTGATAAAGTTACACTGCTCTGGATCTTAGCAGCACATTCCCTTATATAATGTCTACCTAGATCTACAAATTACTAATTCATTAAACATAATGATTTTCCTGCCTCACTGCAAGATCATGAAATATTAAATGAAACATACTTATTCAATATGACAACCTGTTCTTTAAATCTGATGCAAACTTTTCATATTTTCTATCATTTATAAGATGAACCTTAACAATAATTCAAGATCACATTATAGAAATTTTAGTGAAAATGTGTTGTTTTCACATTTAGTTTTATGAGAGAAATGTTGTCATAGTACCATGAATGAAAATGTTTCACAAATCTGCTAGATGGCAACTTGCCCGATTTCTACACAACCATTATAAGTTTGTAGCATTTTAGTCCCATCCCATTATCACAGACTAGTAGATCATTTGGAGTTAACAATACAGAAATTAAGCCTATGGTTATAGGTCTGTCATAAACTTACCGTATACCCTTGTGGCCGTCGCCCAATCATGCATGATAGTGTCTATCAGGACTACGACTACGTTTTTGGGTGTTTTTTTGCATCAAATATATATATGGTGCAATCATCGCCCTGTTTATGATGGTGACAGGACCCCATTTTTCACACAGAATAATGCTTTATGGATGTCACCTTCTATACAATGGGGGCCGACAAAAGGATATGCAACACAATGAATATTCCTATCAAACCAAACGTTCTATCAAAATTACATGTTCTACGATACACACCAAAAACTTGACATAACATTTCAAATAACAATTAAATTGTTACATACAGTAATCTTATAAATGATTAACAATTAAAGCAAACTGTTTACCGGCTGTGCTTGTGTAATGGGTAAGTGGTGATCCGAGAGCAAGTGCGGCCGTTTAGTGTTGAGGTAACACATGGTGGCTACCAGCGCCCCACAAATCGCGTCCTGGAACGACTGGCCCAGGTGAGCATCCATCTAATACGCCATCACAGGGTCTGACTCCACAGCACCCAGTATAACCACAGTGTTCTTCTCCAACACAGTTCCCAACCACACAAGGAGACAACACGCTACAAAATTTTCCAGGTTTATGTCACCATAGTTCCCCTCACCCATAGCCATTATGAAATTATCGCCACGACAACATAATGTTAATTCTCCTTGCCACCTTACATCCAGTGCCACTTCATCCACTGCTTCTATGCCAGTCGTTTTCTCCACTGGAAGTTTACATAGATTTTCTGTGTTGACGTTGTGCTCTATCATGTCTCCGCCCTTATGCCCGTGTTTTTGATGTAGCAACAGCTATAGACCTTGATCATAACCGACGTGATGCTACCTTTGTTTCAATTGTGACTGACAGAGTTTCATATGATGATAAGTTTAAGAAACATAAAAAGGGCCAATATTAGCAATGGCATGCAAACATCAAACTAGATAATACCACAACAGATTTTTTTGGTTCGTATTCATGACGTAGAATTTTTTAGAAATTACTTTCCAGAGATTTTTTATATCTTTCATTTACGCAATAAAAGCACAATACTAAAAACACATACAGTGTAAAAGTTCACACAAAAACACACCGTTGAGAGAGAAACTGTCTATCGACCAGTAAAAACAGTAAAAATCCAACAACATGTCTTCAATGATTAGAGAAAATCTGAGAACAAACTCCATCAAGTGGAAACCTCCTACATCTATATAGCTTTCCCCAGCAGTGAGCAGCACTCGATACACACAATAAAATATGTTCTCTTATAAAGCTGATGGAAGCATTGATGCTCTGTGCAGACGGCATTTTTTTTTCTCTCCAGAATTTAGCAAAACATGAGAAAAGATTTGGTATACATAATAACAAAGTCTAATATGAAGTATACATTTCCAAAATGTAAACAGCCTTCTAGCTTTACAACATAAATAACACAGCACCAGACCAGGTACCATCAAGTACAGATGTAACACGTGTAAAGTTTCATGATCCACCATTCCGATACCACAGTATGTGCTGAGAGGAGAACTTCATACACATTCATTGTATTGCAACTTATTTACATAATCACACAGATTGTATCTTGTAACTCTTCTTTTACGATCCCAAACAACGCAAAGAATATTTCAACTGCTGTAGCTTTCAATTCCAAATCCAGAATTAACTTAATTGAAGTAAATTTGAAAGCATGATGTAGGAGGCTAATTGGCATGCGTTTTGTGTACCTGACGAAGCCCTCATTCAGCGGTGAAATGGTACCTCAATAACGGTGGTGTTGTACCTCACCAGTTGTGTATACATAAATTCACTGTTAAATGATTCTGTTGACTCTCTACCAATATAGGGATGGGTAAAATGTACACCAAAGGGCGACCAGAATGTATTGATCACGGATGCTGATTGTGGCTCCGACTTGTATTTGCCTGTGACTAGAACTGGTATCTGACAAACTCATTATGGGTATACTATTACTATCAAACACCCATCATACCACGACCATCCACCTCCTAACCTTACCCCTGGGACCATATCTAGTCTTCGAGGAATCAAAACGGTGCTTAATCCAGTGTTTTAACCTTATAGTCTACATTAAATGGACAACAAACTGGATTTTCAATCTTTCATGTACATGTTTTCAACTGTCCATTTTGTCAACTGTTGCTAGTAAAACTTCTCTCCCATGGCAATAATGAACAGCTTTAAAGCCATAAATTGACCCTTATATAAACTCTGAATGTCCCATCACAAACAAACCATCTAATAACAGCACAGCAATGCTTTCATGAACAGCCTGAATTTTTCACAACCACAATCTGACTGGACATTAACTGCTATCACTCCAGTGACTGGACTGGACCACCTGTATCTATCAAACTCTTGACATTAACATCTTTATCTAGCAAACTCTTGATTGGATCACCTGTATCTAGCAAACTCTTGATTGGATCACCTGTATCTATCAAACTCTTGACATTAACATCTGTATCTAGCAAACTCTTGACTGGATCACCTGTATCTAGCAAACTCTTGACTGGACTTTCCGTTTCCCTCAAATTCCTGACTGGGCCATCTGTTTCTATCAAACTCTAGACAAGATGCCTGTTGATCCATCAAAATTTGGTCAAAGTTTATGATAGTGCTATACAGCCCAATGTATTTGTTTACATCTCAGGACAATGACATTCTTGCATTGACAGAAACCTGGTTAGGTTCAGATATCGATGACCAGGTCCTAGCTGAGCTAATACCAACAGGCTATAAATTCCACCACAATGCTAGACTCAGCAAACATGGTGGTGGGGTGGCTGTTCTGTTTAAAAAAGGCCTAAGTGTGAGACATCTCTCTTCCAGCCATGATGATGTATACACACACTTCGAGCACATGACTTGTTCTGTCATTGCTGGTGATAAACAATTTATATTGTGTATCATTTACAGGCCTCCACCATCTAAACAGAATGCTTTCCGAAATACAGTGTTTTTTGATGAATGGTGTACCTTTTTAGACCACGAAGTTGTTGTACCACAAGAGATTATTATCACGGGTGATCTAAATTTCCACTTAGACAATCCATCTAATGTTGATGCTCGCCAGTTCTCTGGTCTACTAGATTCCAGGGGTCTGATTCAGCATGTGACGGAAGCTACACACACCCATGGCCACACACTGGATGTGGTCATAACGAGGGAAGATAACTCAGTCATTCATGGAGCTATTTCAGTCATTGATCCATGTCGAAGTGATGTAAAGGGGAACCAATTTGGTTATCATCTTGCTGTCCATACAACACTGAATTGTATGTAGTAAGCCAGCTCGTGCAAGAAAAGAAGTGAGCTTCCGGAAATTCCGCGAAATTTCAATACCAGATTTCAACAATGACATTTTGTCTTGTTCCGCCCTTCAATCTACTGAAAGCAAGGTTGATGATCTTGTTGAAGCATACACATTTGGTATAGAAGCCCTTATAGAGAAACACGCACCTCTGCAAACTAAGGTGATAACTGTGAGACCAAACGCCCCGTGGTATAATGAAAATCTCCGCGTGGAAAAACAGAAACGTAGACAAGCAGAGAGACAGTGCATGGTGATGGACCAAATTAACCGTTCACCAACTGATTTATAGAGAGCAATGTCGGCTAGTTGGTTCACTGCTCTTTCAGTCAAAGAAGGCTTATTATTCGGAAAAAAATGAAGAATGTGGCAAGGATAAAAGACAACTTTTTAGACTCACCAAAAACCTAATGGGACAGAAAGGTGAAATTATCCTACCAAGCTGTAATTCTGAAAAAGACTTAGCAAGCAAGTTCAGTGATTACTTTCTGAATAAAATCAGCTCAATCAGGAAAAATATTACGGAAGTGAACACCTCTGCTGACATTGACATCTCTGTCATGACTGCTGACATTGCATTTGATGGGGAACCATTTACAAAGCTCTCACCAACAACCCAAGACGAGTTGCGCAACATTATCATGACCTCGCAATCGAAGTCCTGTGAGCTTGATCCACTGCCTACAGACCTATTAAAGCAATGTCTTGAAGCACTGCTTCCTTTGATTACCGCAATCATGAACAAATCATTGGTTGAGTCAAAGGTTCCATTATGTTTCAAGAAGGCACATGTCAGACCATTGTTAAAAAAGCCTGGAATGGACAAGGAGGAGTTGAAAAACTACCGCCCAGTTTCAAATCTGCCTTTTCTGTCTAAGATCTTGGAGAAGGTTGTGTCCCGGCGTTTAGAGGTTCATCTCCATGCGAACAGTCTCCATGACAACATGCAATCGGCCTACTGCATGGGACACTCTACTGAGACGGCCCTCCTACGTGTACATAGTGATATCGCTTCTGCATCGGACAACAAGTGCAGAGCGGTGCTTGTCATGCTGGACTTGTCAGCTGCATTTGACGTCATCGACCATGGCATACTTTATAAACGTCTGGAATACTCTTATGGAGTGACTGATACCGCACTATGCTGGATACAGTCATACCTGAGTGAACGACGACAGTGTGTTGCCATCGGATCTGCCACCTCACATGACAAAGTACTAGATTTCGGGGTTCCTCAAGGGTCGGTGTTAGGACCACGAAAATATTGTATGTACTCCAAACCGATTGGAGAGATTTGTCGTCGCCATAGCCTTCGCTATCATTGCTATGCTGATGACACACAAATTTACATGGTCATAAAACCACAGGACAGTTGGAATACAGTCTCAGAAAGTCTGGAAGCTTGTCTGACAGATATCAGTATCTGGATGAACGCCAACATGCTTAAACTTAATCAGGAAAAGACGGAACTAATCGTCTTTTCCCCAAAGTGTCAGCAAACAATGGCTCTCCAGCTCAAGGTTGGTGCCAGAACTATTGAGACTGTTCCAGCTGTTAAAAACCTAGGGGTATACTTTGACAGTTCTCTGAACATGGAGAAACAAGTGAACGCTATTGCCAAATCCTGTTACTACCAGATCAGGAACATCGGCTGTATTCGGCAGTTTCTAACTGCAGATGCATGCAAGATTTTGGTGCATTCACTTGTTACCTCTCGGTTGGATTATGGTAACGCCCTGCTCTGTGGTATATCTGACAAACTAACTAGTCGTCTGCAGAGGGTTCAGAACACTGCAGCACGGCTAGTTACTCGTACTCGAAAGAGAGAGCACATCACACCTGCGCTTTATTCGTTGCACTGGTTACCTGTACGATACAGGTCGCAGTACAAAATTCTGGTATACACATACAAGGCACTGAATGGAACAGCTCCTCAGTACCTACAGGAACTTGTTACCCTGTATCAGCAGTCAAGATCACTGCGGTCGGAGTCAGAATCTTTGTTGTGTGTCCCAAAATCTCGTACTGTGACCTACGGAAACAGATGCTTTGGGAGGGTTTCGGCTACGTTGTGGAATAGCTTACCATCTGCTATTAGGAAGTCAAATACCCTTGCCAAGTTCAAGAGGGACATAAAAACTCACCTCTTCACGTCTGCATTTTAGAATCTTTGCAAAGACATCATGTAAATACCACCCTTTTATTTGTTCAATTATGTGCACATTGCTTGTTAAATGTATGAAAGTGATTGCAAGCCTTTGTTGTCTGTTTTCACAATTATAACCATTTCTATTATCCATATGTAGTAAAGCGCCTTAGAGTAATTTTACAAGTTATATAGGGCTCTATATAAATGCTGTTTATTATCATTATTATTATTATTAACTAGAATGCTTATTTCTACCCAGGTCCTGAAAACTGCTGATTCCTAGAATTATTCAGCAAAGCAGTTCAAAAACCTCAGAAGGGAAGTCAATATCTCATCCTATAAGAGGCCACTTTTATCAAAACACATTCCTCCAGAATGAATCCTTCAATCTCCGACACAGGACTGTCTTAGCAGCCATTGTGTACTCAATGACATGCTGCCCGCATCTGTTTTCATCATCAAGCCACAATAAATAAATACTTGTGTTACTCACTTTGAACGTATAGACTGAGATGCAGAGTTCAGTTTTAAAGCGGAGATGTTCCATCGATTCCCATTACCTGCTGTAGACCTTGTTATACTGCCACCATTTCTCCATCAAAATTTCAACAGTTTAGGGGTTTGGCAATATAGTAAATGGATATATTAATAGGAGAAGGCTGGTAATATGTTGAGTTCTTCAGTTATCAGTTAAAATATATGGCTCACATTTGTGACATTTCCAAAGGTATACTCCAATCACTTAGCCTTTATCCAAGTATGGGCTCTTGAATCAGCAGCATTGCTTCATACTAGATTTCAAATATCAGCAGCATTGCTTCATAGTAGATTTCAAATATCAGCAGCATTGCTTCACACTAGATTTCAAATATCAGCAGCATTGCTTCATACTAGATTTCAAATATCAACAGCATTGCTTTATACTAGATTTCAAATATCAACAGCATTGCTTCATACTAGATTTCAATTAATCACAGTATTGGTTCAGACTAGATTTCAATTAATAACAGCATTGGTTCAGACTAGATTTCAAATAGCAGCAGCATTGCTTCATACTAGATTTTAATTAATCACAGTATTGGTTCAGACTAGATTTCAATTAATCACAGCATTGGTTCAGACTAGATTTCAATTAATTACAGCATTGGTTCAGACTAGATTTCAATTAATAACAGCAGTGGTTCAGACTAGATTTCAATGATCAGGATTCGGTTGCTTCATACTAGATTTCAATTAATAACAGCAGTGGTTCAGACTAAATTTCAATTAATAACAGCATTGGTTCAGACTAGATTTCAAATATCAGCAGCATTGCTTCATACTAGATTTCGAATATCAACAGCATTGCTTCATACTAGATTTCAAATATCAGCAGCATTGCTTCATACTAGATTTCAAATATCAACAGCATTGCTTCATACTAGATTTCAAATATCAACAGCATTGCTTCATACTAGATTTCAAATATCAACAGCATTGCTTAATTCATATAAGATTTCAAATATCAACAGCATTGCTTCATACTAGATTTCAAATATCAACAGCATTGCTTCAAACTAGATTTCAATTAATAACAGCATTGCTTCATACTAGATTTCAAATATCAGCAGCATTGCTTCCTACTAGATTTAAAATATCAACAGCATTGCTTTTTATTAGATTTCAAATATCAACAGCGTTGCTTCATACTAGATTTCAAATATCAGCAGCACCGCTTCATACTAGATTTCAAATATCAACAGCGTTGCTTCATACTAGATTTCAAATATCAACAGCGTTGCTTCATACTAGATTTCAAATATCAGCCGCATTGCTTCTTACTAGATTTAAAATATCAACAGCATTGCTTTTTATTAGATTTCAAATATCAACAGCATTGCTTCATACTAGATTTAAAATATCAGCAGCATTGCTTCATACTAGATTTCGAATATCAACAGAATTGCTTCATACTAGATTTAAAATATCAGCAGCATTGCTTCATACTAGATTTCAAATATCAGCAGCATTGCTTCTTACTAGATTTAAAATATCAACAGCATTGCTTCTTATTAGATTTCAAATATCAACAGCATTGCTTCATACTAGATTTCAAATATCAGCCGCATTGCTTCTTACTAGATTTAAAATATCAACAGCATTGCTTCTTATTAGATTTCAAATATCAACAGCATTGCTTCATACTAGATTTCAATTAATCACAGCATTGGTTCAGACTAGATTTCAATTAATAACAGCATTGGTTCAGACTAGATTTCAATGATCAGCATTCTGTTGCTTCACACTAGATTTCAATTAATAACAGCAGTGGTTCAGACTAGATTTCAATTAATAACAGCAGTGGTTCTCACTAGATTTCATTAATTACAGCATTGGTTCAGACTAGATTTCAATGATCAGCATTCGGTTGCTTCACACTAGATTTCAATTAATAACAGCAGTGGTTCAGACTAGATTTCAATTAATAACAGCAGTGGTTCAGACTAGATTTCAAATATCAACAGCATTGGTTCATACTAGATTTCAAATATCAACAGCATTGCTTCACACTAGATTTTAAATATCAACAGCATTGCTTCATACTAGATTTCAATTAATCACAGTATTGGTTCAGACTAGATTTCAATTAATCACAGCATTGGTTCTCACTAGATTTCATTAATAACAGCATTGGTTCAGACTAGATTTCAATTAATAACAGCAATGGTTCTCACTAGATTTCATTAATAACAGCATTGGTTCAGACTAGATTTCAATTAATAACAGCAATGGTTCTCACTAGATTTCATTAATAACAGCATTGGTTCAGACTAGATTTCAATTAATAACAGCAATGGTTCTCACTAGATTTCATTAATAACAGCATTGGTTCAGACTAGATTTCAATGATCAGCATTCGGTTGCTTCACACTAGATTTCAATTAATAACAGCAGTGGTTCAGACTAGATTTCAATCAAAACAGCATTGGTTCAGACTAGATTTCAAGTCTAAACAACAGTGATTCAGACTAGATTTCAAATATCAACAGCATTGCTTCACACATTTCATACAAACTCGTTAAGGTCAGTTGTCCTTTCAAGATTCATGCTATTCTGTTTATTGGAACTTCTCCTCACCTTCCAAGTTGACAACAATCTATATTTACTGAACAATGAATTCCCTTCAAGGGAAGCTTTAGATGTAATTAGATCAAAATCACTTTTTATTACTTCTAGAGGTTTTTTTTAAGATTAGCCTCTATTTCCCCTTCTGGACCTTGCAAATTTCTACAGGAAGTGTAGACGGGAGAACATCCAATATTTCTGCAATAATGAATTATTTCGGTTCAGGGAATCGCTACATGCCAAAAATTCTTAGAAGCTCATAAAGACTATAACCCTTTACTTTCCCATATAGACCTAAGGAAGAGCCGCGTACATTACATCAGCTCACTTACCCCTTTGGGCCAACTACCCGAGCTAAAAAGTTGATGATGAGTGCACAACATAAACATATGAACAACATATGGACACAAGACGGACATAATATACTGTACTTACACAAGCAGTAGTCCACCGACACTGTCAGGTAAGTTCATAAAAATCTGACTGGAAGTTTTGAGGAAAAGTTGGAAGTGTTAAAAGTTACCAGCAGGCAGATGATAGACAGACCGACAAGCTAAAGCTGATGGAAAACAAATCGATGCATGATGAATGTGTCATCGTGAGACTTTCGTGAAGTGAGCTAAAAAAGAATTTACAGATATGATGTCTGTCTCCGATCTGAGCTATATGTCTTGCTAATGATTCTACATGCCAAAGCTTGGCTGCATTACCCCATATATTGTTGTTTAGTTAAACTGACAGATGTCAGTTCTCATTGGCTTCCCCCAAAGTACTGTAACATTGGGCCATCAAATTGTCATCTCATAAATAGCAGATGAAAGTCTTATTCCTAGGGAAGTTAGGGGGGAAATCAAGTCTACAGAATTTCCAATTTATTATGGCTCAGTGATTCTGACAGCCGATGTTTTGGACTGTATTCTATTATCTACAGGTGGAAATTCAAATGCCTAAATAAGGGTTTAGCTATAATAGTAAAATGGTTAAAACATCTGTGCAATACTAACCTACTTACTCCCCTTTACTGTGGATATTTTTTCTAGTTAAGCCTTGAATTTCTGATAAGTTCTGCATTTGATGAAATCAAAGTTTCTGAAAATACAGATTTTAAGTATTTGGAGAATTGCCACATTTTATAAACTTAACTGGATGTGCAGTAAATTTTGGTATGAAGTGTGATTGACAGGAATTGGTCTGAGTTATTTCCCCCGTATTTCTAAGTGTTTTATATTCTAATGTAAGACTCAAAGATAAGGTGCAGAAACCTCAGTGAAATCAAGTACAAATTACACATAAAACAAACTCTGTATAGAGTCCTAACAACGTACACCCTAGATTACTAATGTCACCTACAGTATAGACAGCATTTACAATTGTTCACAACCCAAATTTCTATCTTACGATACCAAAAACATGAGGCCCAATGGGCCTGCATCGCTCACCTAGTATTAATTTCACACTTGTAATCTTAAAAGTGGACTAAAATACAGCAACAGGCAGAATATCAGTGTTTGATTCATAAGAACCTATTAAAAGATTTAAACATATGATGCCTGTGACCTTGAATGTCGAACAATGCCATTAGGTTGAAAGTGGGTCAAGAACATTCATTTGAGCAAACTTGGTAGCTCTTCATCCCAGCATGCTACAGGCCCAATTTCAATATCCTCAGCCGTTTGGTTATTGAGAAGAAGTGGTTTGAAGATTTTCCGACATTTGACCCCTGTGACCTTGAAAGTGGGTCAAAGTCATTCATTTGAACAAACTTGGTAGTCCTTCATCCAAGCCTGCTACAGGCCTAATTTCAGTACCCTGGCCTTTTTGGTTATTGAGAAGAAATTGTTTGAAGATTTTCCGACATTTGACCCCTGTGACCTTGAAAGTGGGTCAAGGTCATTCATTTGAACAAATTTGGTAGCAATTCATCCCAGAATGATACAGGCCCAATATCAGTACCCTGGGCCTTTTGGTTATTGAGAAGAAGTTGTTTGAAGATTTTCCGACATTTGACCCCTGTGACCTTGAAAGTGGGTCAAGGTAATTCATTTGAACACACTTGGTAGCCTTTTATCCCAGCATGCTACAGGCCGAATATCATCACCCTAGGCCTTTTGGTTACTGAGAAGAAGTTGTTTAAAGTAAAAAGCTGACGCCGGACGGACGCCGGACGATGGACAGACAGATGCCGGACAGACGCCGGACGGACGCCGGACGCCGCACCATGCCATAAGCTCACTTGGCCCTTTGGGCCAGGTGAGCTAAAAACACTTCTTTTATACATAGTCTGCATTTTTCCTTTTTTTCTTCTTTTATTAAATAACCTGATTTTTAATATCAAACTTTTTTATCATGATTTAAACTATTTTTCTAGGTGAAGAAAACATAATTTTGATATCAGAATGTTAGTTTCTTGATAACAAGTATAATCGGACGTGAAAAGGTTGGGGTCACCTGCCCGACCACGTGGGTTTTCTCTGGGTACTCTGGTTTCCTCCCACGCTAAGACCCCCACATGCTAACATCCGGGCAAACAAGAGTGATTAATATAAGTTGAAATAACTTGTTTCATAACTGTTGTAAAATAAATAAAGTTTATATTTATATAACAAGTATAACAGGTAATATATAGCAAAACACTGTGCATATCACCTTAATGGAAGTTGTATCTTTCAGGTGATAAGGAATTATTATTGTACCTACATAAAAGAGATTTAATTACTAGTGAGAAAGGTATCATTCAATTGTTTTTGTTTGTAAGGTAATTATTCATTTGGTTATTCATTCGTTTACTTATCCAATCTTCCAAATATCAGCTGAACTGTCGAATAGTCTGACAAAAATGGCGGCAGACCAAAGGTGTTCATTACATTGTATCAGTAAGCATGCCCAGTGCCATTTTGTATGTTATTATAGAATCTTTGAACATATAAAACAGCAAGTTTCCAATCAAATGTGTCCAAACTGTCATTTTAAAATTTTTAACTTTGAAACTCGTATCACAAGAAAGCTACAACTATCAGCTAGACCTTGAAGCAAACGAAGAAAATGACTAGAAAATGTCTGTAAGGCATAAATGCCCCCGCTGCCATGTGAAATTAGTTTCAGTGTTCTATGAAAAGTTACAACCACTTTGATCTTGATACCCTGAAACATGCATACACACAAGGTACTTCACTTAAAGTTGATAAGTTGATTATAATATTCATGTTTTTTCTGTATGTTATTATAATTACCATCCTGAAAAACAACGATGTCCGAAGTATACTCTTACTTGACCTTTGAATAAAGTTTGACCAAAAAGTGTTTACATTGAATCAGGACGGGACAGACATGGGCAACACTAGTACTATATCCCCCCCCCCCCCCCCCCCCC
>NW_018407519.1:733841-788841 GCF_002113885.1 Mizuhopecten yessoensis
GTGGTAAAGGTGTCTGACCATCTACAATCACTAGCCCTCCACCACTGGGTCACCCTCCACCACTGGGTCACAGTGGCCGTGTGGTTAATCACTAGCCCTCCACCACCGGGTCACAGTGGCCATGTGGTTAAGGTGTCTGACCATCTACAATCACTAGCCCTCCACCACCGGGTCACAGTGGCCATGTGGTTAAGGTGTCTGACCATCTACGATCACTAGCCTCCACTACTGGGTCACAGTGGCCAGGTGGTTAAGGTGTCTGACCATCTACGATCACTAACCCTCCACCACTGGGTCACAGTGGCCGTGTGGTTAAGGTGTCTGCCCATCTACAGTCACTAGCCCTCCACCACTGGGTCACAGTGGCCGGATGGCTAAGGTGTCTGACCATCTACAATCACTAGCCCTCCACCACCGGGTCACAGTGGCCGTGTAGTTAAGGTGTCTGACCATCTACAGTCACTAGCCCTCAACCATTGGGTCACAGTGGCCAGGTGATTAAGGTGTCTGACCATCTACGATCACTAGCCCTTCACCACTGGGTCACAGTGGCCGTGTGGTTAAGGGGTCTGACCATCTACAATCACTAGCCCTCCACCACTGGGTCACAGTGGCCGTGTGGTTAAGGGGTCTGACCATCTACAATCACTAGCCCTCCACCACTGGGTCACAGTGGCCAGGTGATTAAGATGTCTGACCATCTACAATCACTAGCCCTCCACCACTGGGTCAAAGGGGCCAGGTGGTTAAGGTGTCTGACCATCTACGATCACTAGCCCTACACCACTGGGTCACGGTGGCCAGGTGGCTAAGGGGTCTGACCATCTACAATCACTAGCCCTCCACCACCGGGCCACGGTGGCCGTGGGGTTAAGGTGTCTGACCATCTACAATCACTAGCCCGCCACCACTGGGTCAAAGTGGCCAGGTGGTTAAGGTGTCCGACCATCTACGATCACTAGCCCTCCACCACTGGGTCACAGTGGCCAGGTGGTTAAGGTGTCTGACCATCTACAATCACTAGCCCCCCACCACTGGGTCACAGTGGCCAGGTGGTTAAGGTGTCTGACCATCTACGATCACTAGCCCTTCACCACTGGGTCACAGTGGCCAGGTGGTTAAGGTGTCTGACCATCTACAATCACTAGCCCGCCACCACTGGGTCAAAGTGGCCAGGTGGTTAAGGGGTCTGACCATCTACAATCACTAGCCCTCCACCACTGGGTCAAAGGGGCCAGGTGGTTAAGGTGTCTGACCATCTACGATCACTAGCCCTACACCACTGGGTCACGGTGGCCAGGTGGCTAAGGTGTCTGACCATCTACGATCACTAGCCCTTCACCACTGGGTCACAGTGGCCGTGTAGTTAAGGTGTCTGACCATCTACAATCACTAGCCCCCCACCACTGGGTCACAGTGGCCAGGTGGTTAAGGGGTCTGACCATCTACAATCACTAGCCCTCCACCACCGGGCCACGGTGGCCGTGGGGTTAAGGTGTCTGACCATCTACAATCACTAGCCCCCCACCACTGGGTCACAGTGGCCAGGTGGTTAAGGGGTCTGACCATCTACAATCACTAGCCCTCCACCACTGGGTCAAAGGGGCCAGGTGGTTAAGGTGTCTGACCATCTACGATCACTAGCCCTCCACCACTGGGTCACAGTGGCCAGGTGATTAAGGTGTCTGACCAGCTACGATCACTAGCCCTTCACCACTGGGTCACAGTGGCCAGGTGGTTAAGGTGTCTGACCATCTACGATCACTAGCCCTACACCACTGGGTCACGGTGGCCAGGTGGCTAAGGGGTCTGACCATCTACAATCACTAGCCCTCCACCACTGGGTCAAAGTGACCAGGTGGTTAAGGTGTCTGACCATCTACGATCACTAGCCCTTCACCACTGGGTCACAGTGGCCGTGTAGTTAAGGTGTCTGACCATCTAAAGTCACTAGCCCTCAACCATTGGGTCACAGTGGCCAGGTGATTAAGGTGTCTGACCAGCTACGATCACTAGCCCTTCACCACTGGGTCACAGTGGCCGGGTGGTTAAGGTGTCTGACCATCTACGATCACTAGCCCTTCACCACTGGGTCACAGTGGCCAGGTGGTTAAGGTGTCTGACCATCTACGATCACTAGCCCTCCACCACTGGGTCACGGTGGCCAGGTGGCTAAGGTGTCTGACCATCTACAATCACTAGCCCTCCACCACCGGGCCACGGTGGCCGTGGGGTTAAGGTGTCTGACCACCTACAATCACTAGCCCTCCACCACCGGGTCACGGTGGCCGTGTGGTTAAGGGGTCTGACCATCTACAATCACTAGCCCTCCACCACTTGGTCACAGTGGCCGGATGGCTAAGGTGTCTGACCATCTACAATCACTAGTCCTTCACCATTCGTTCGAGCGTTTGTGAGGCCTATACATACATTGTTCTACACAGTTATTAGTGATTTTTTTTGTAGGTTTTCAAATTTAAACATAGTAATATAGTAATTTTTGTGTAGAGATTTCCTTCTAAACAATATAAGTCATCATTCAGGTTTATTAGTAAACTTTCCAAACATCAGGAGCTAATAAACTTGTGACACTTTATCTGAAAATAGGACCACATAGATATGAAAGTGATACCTGTTTCATGAAACCAATGTTAGTCTACTGACATTATGACGTACTACAACCACACAACTCACAGCAACCTTTTATCATTTAACAATCTCAGGAGATATCTTATGTTTGTGAAAAATCTAAGAATATAATACAGCATAATATAAAAATGTTAGTGACATTTTATTTAACTGCTTTAAGCTTAAGTGATCCATATTTTTATCTTACTAGATGTGAACATGGATAAAAAAAATCAAACTCTATTGAATTTACTATTCATGATATTAGATATGATATTAGAGCTGTTTTTACAAAAATACAGGCAGTGTTAAAGGGCTTCTATGGAAATATTCCACAGAATTTAAGTTTTTATTTAATGTGCAACTCTGTTAATTTCAGATATTATATTTAAATTTCTTGTCATGGTTTAACATTCTTGCAGCAGCAATTGTTATATGCAGACAAATGCCTCGAGATACTACACCTCCACTAGGAAATAAGTCGGAGATAAAAGGGATTCCCTGTGTTGTAGAGAGAGAAGCAGATCTATTTTACTCTAGTGTCCTTGAAGTAAAAGATACAATAACATTATTTAAATACACTGTACAATCTATAAGCAATTATACAATCTTCAAATTATAGCCACCAAATTCTCAGTAGTGAAAAATCACAATGTTTAAATTATAGCAACAATCTGAATTTCTCTGTAGTGAAAAATCAAAGTTTATGACTCTAAAATCTATTCCATAGAATGTAATGTACTCCATTTACTACTATCTATGTTATCCACTGTACAGGAATTTAATTTGCCTTAATAGCTATGAATGTTGCAAACAAAGAAATATTATATTTAAATGACAAATTTGGTATCGTATCAACAGTAATTTTCTTCGTCTCACCATAAAACTTTCGTATCATTGTAATACAAGATAGAGTATTGTGTTATTTGAAAATATTGATTTAGGCTAACAACAGGAAAACGTCCTCTTCAGCTGTGGCTATGTACTCCTGGTCCCCCGAGAATTCCTACGGTCACAAAACAACTTAAATGATTACTGATTTGTCAGGTTGTATCTTCCAATCAATTTAATGAATACAGACTATTTGGTAGAACAAACACACCAAACGTGGCACAGTTGATTATTTACCGTCAGTGCTGTTACGTTTTTATTAAGCAACGGTCACTTACAAAGTGACAAAATAATCAATCATTCTTTTTGTGATCAATTAAAGATGGCTGCCACAATCAGTCATGAATAGTGTTTTAAATTTGAATCTGACGATTTTTATGACCAAAATGAATTTGAGATTTAATTTTTCTTTCCCTGATTTTCTTATTTATCCTCTTATGCAATATGAATCGTTTAACACTCTTAATCAAGATCATCATGGGAATTATTACTCAATCACATTCAATAGTTTTTATTAGACAAGATCCCCATGGGAACTATTACTCAATCACATTCAATAGTTTTTATTAGACAAGATCCCCATGGTAATTATTACTCAATCACATTCAATAGTTTTTATTAATCAAGATCCCCATGGGAATTAATGTTTATCTGAATTCAAGGAGTTGAAACGTGTTTGATATGCCATGTAAAACAACAAAACTTTGACAAATGCAAGATTTTAGATTGACTTGATAACCAGGAGACAACTAGGGCCCACCCATAGTACTTTAGCATTGGAGGCAGCATACCAGATTAGATAAAATGATAATTTGATATTTAATATATTAAATTATAGTTTATATACAGTGATGGAGCCAGCTCCTCTTTTGTTTCAGCTGTTATAATAATATAAGTTGTTTTGTATAGTTTATATGCAACTCATGACGTTTCCCTATTCAGTCATGATAATTGCATGGGCTGTATGGTTATATATGTTAATGAAGGTATGGTAATTAGTAGATGAGAAATTGACCAATCACAGAGAAGTATATTGTCCCCTATAGGGGTCTCTTAAATGGTGAGCAGCCCCCTTCATCCGGGGAGGCTGCAGTGAACCACGGTTGTTTATGTGTACCCACCCACCATCCCCAGCTACATGCCAAGTTTCATATATGCATATAAGTTCTGCCAATTGTAATGTAGTACTTATCTTTTGTTGTTTCCCTATATTTAGCAGCTGTTCCTTTTCTCATGATTGTATCTTTGTGCAATGTCATTTTAACATGTACCATGTATACTTGCCTGTGCAGGTATTATTGCTCTCTTTTAGGTTTCGGCTACTCACTTCAGGTAGGTTACTATATTTCTTCACTTCAGTTCTAATTATCTGGCTTCAAATTCTAGGGGAATTCACCCCAATCTCAACATAGTTTTATATTAGTGTGGGGATGCGGCTTCTCTTGTATTACAGGAGTCTAGCTGCTCTCATCATGGCTTCTCTATAGGGGTGTTCACAACCAGAGCCTAGTCGCTTATCTGGAGACATTTTCAGAGTCTAGTTGCACACTTCTCTGGGCTGTGTACGTAGGTGCTTCTCTGAAGACATTTTCAGAGTCTAGCTGCTTCTCTGGGATGCGGCTTCTCTTGTATCACAGGAGTCTAGCTGCTCTCATCGTGGCTTCTCTAGGGGCGTTCACAACCAGAGTCTAGTCGCTTCTCTGGAGACATTTTCAGAGTCTAGCTCCTTCTCTCAATACCCCCGGAGTCTAGCTTGTTCAAAAAATAGTAGCATAAATATATGGTAGTAAAATTGTTGGAGTGAGTAGCCCCTGATGCGCCAAATGTATTACTGTATGTAAATATGTTGCTAACGAGAGTAATAAACAGGTTAACTGTTTCCTGTGTGTTAGTTGTGTATAAAACGTTTCATCACCTATAATAGTTTATTACTATTCTGTTCATTTTTATATCACTATAGAACCATTTTATCGCAGAGCTAGATAATGCAAAACATAAGTTGAATGTTCATTAGGTAATGGTTTTTGCCATCATTTCTAACAGTTCTTAACTATGCTTATATATAATTAGCTGCTAAGACAGTGGACATTGAAACCAAGACCAAAAACAAAACAAAAAATACTTAAAAGTCAACATTATAATCAAATAAATTCTTCAAAGATTCCTTCCATATTTTTTCCATTATTTAATAATACAGCAGCGTTGTTTTCTGAGCTGACACATAAGTAGCTTTTTTTCTTCAATTTGTTTTCACAAAAGAAAACAAGACAATTCAAAAACATGAGTTGGGGTCTATTACGGACAGTCTCCATGGTTACCGTATTGCCATGTGACAGGGAGAACTGGAGACAGCCGAGCTAATTTGGTTAGAGTCCCTCATAGTCTGTACTGGTTGTCACGCCAGGCTATTGGTCGAGCTAATTTGGTTAGAGTCCTTGATGGTCTGTACTGGTTGTCACGCCAGGCTGTTGGTCGAGCTAATTTGGTTAGAGTCCTTCATGGTCTGTACTGGTTGTCACGCCAGGCTATTGGTTGTCACACCAGGCTATTGGTTGTCACACCAGGTTATTGGTTGTCACGCCAGGTTATTGGTTGTCATGCCAGGCTATTGGTTGTCACGCCAGGCTATTGGTTGTCACGCCAGGCTATTGGTTATCACGCCAGGCTATTGGTCGTGAATGGTGGACTCCACCAGTCAGGAAATAGCAACTATGTTAAGTACAAGTTACCGAAGTCATAGGTCCACATTTCTGCAAAAATGTCCCAATACAATGGCATAAACATGTGGCATAATCATTGTGTTGTCCTGACAATAAGACCATAAATATGGTTTTATCATTTTGTTGTCCTGACAATAAGATCCATACATATGGCATCATCACTGTGTTGTCCTGACAACAAGACCATAAATGAGGTTTTATCATTGTGTTCTCCTGACAACACGACCCATACATGTGGCATTATCATTGTGTTGTCCTGACAACACGACCCATACATGTGGCATTATCATTGTGTTGTTCTGCCAACAATATCAATACATGTGGCATTATAATTGTGTTGTCCTGACAGCAAGACTATAAATATGACTTTATCATTGTGTTCTCCTGACAACAAGATCCATACATGTGGCATTATCATTGCTTTCTCCTGACAACAAGATCCATTCATGTGGCATTATCATTGCATTCTCCTGACAACAAGACCCATACATGTGGCATATTCATTGTGTTGTCCTGATAAAATGACCCATATATGTGGCATAATCATTGTGTTGTCCTGATAAAACGACCCATATATGTGGCATAATCATTGTGTTTTCTTGACAACAAAACCCATAACTCATAATATTTAAAAAAGAGGATTCATCACAACAAGAACAATAAATCTAACACTACTAAAAGGATATCCTGACAACATAACCAAATATATTTAGCATTTACCTCAAGGATGACTCCACAAAACAAAGTCCATAAATCTAGCACTTACTGAAGGTATATCCTGACAACCCATATCTATACCATTACCAAGAGGATATCCTGACAACAAGACCTACACAAGTAACAGTACCACAAGACTGTTCTGACAACAAGACCTACACATGTAACAGTGTCACAAGACTGTTCTGACAACAATACCTATACATGTAACATTACCACAAGATTGTGCTGACAACAAGACCTTCACATTTAGCATTACCACAAGACTGTTCTGACAACAAGACCTATACATGTAACAGTACAACAAGACTGTTCTGACAACAAGACCTACACATGTAACATTACAACAAGACTGTTCTGACAACAATACCTACACATGTAACAGTACCACAAGACTGTTCTGACAACAAGACTTACACATGTAACATTACCACGAGACTGTTCTGACAACAAGGCCTACACATGTAACAGTAGAACAAGATTGCTCTGACAACAAGACCTACACATGTAACATTACAACAAGACTGTTCTGACAACAAGACCTACACATGTAACATTACCACAAGACTGTTCTGACAACAAGGCCTACACATGTAACAGTAGAACAAGACTGCTCTGACAACAAGACCTACACATGTAACATTACCACAAGACTGTGCTGACAACAAGACCTACACATGTAACATTACCACGAGACTGTTCTGACAACAAGGCCTACACATGTAACAGTACAACAAGACTGTTCTGACAACAAGACCTACACATGTAACAGTACCACAAGACTGTTCTGACAACAAGACCTACACATGTAACAGTACCACAAGACTGTTCTGACAACAAGACCTACACATGTAACAGTACCACAAGACTGTTCTGACAACAAGACCTACACATGTAACAGTACCACAAGACTGTTCTGACAACAAGACCTACACATGTAACAGTACCACAAGACTGTTCTGACAACAAGACCTACACATGTAACAGTACCACAAGACTGTTCTGACAACAAGACCTACACATGTAACAGTACCACAAGACTGTTCTGACAACAAGACCTACACATGTAACAGTACCACAAGACTGTTCTGACAACAAGACCTACACATGTAACAGTACCACAAGACTGTTCTGACAACAAGACCTACACATGTAACAGTACCACAAGACTGTTCTGACAACAAGACCTACACATGTAACAGTACCACAAGACTGTTCTGACAACAAGACCTACACATGTAACAGTACCACAAGACTGTTCTGACAACAAGACCTACACATGTAACAGTACCACAAGACTGTTCTGACAACAAGACCTACACATGTAACAGTACCACAAGACTGTTCTGACAACAAGACCTACACATGTAACAGTACCACAAGACTGTTCTGACAACAAGACCTACACATGTAACAGTACCACAAGACTGTTCTGACAACAAGACCTACACATGTAACAGTACCACAAGACTGTTCTGACAACAAGACCTACACATGTAACAGTACCACAAGACTGTTCTGACAACAAGACCTACACATGTAACAGTACCACAAGACTGTTCTGACAACAAGACCTACACATGTAACAGTACCACAAGACTGTTCTGACAACAAGACCTACACATGTAACAGTACCACAAGACTGTTCTGACAACAAGACCTACACATGTAACAGTACCACAAGACTGTTCTGACAACAAGACCTACACATGTAACAGTACCACAAGACTGTTCTGACAACAAGACCTACACATGTAACAGTACCACAAGACTGTTCTGACAACAAGACCTACACATGTAACAGTACCACAAGACTGTTCTGACAACAAGACCTACACATGTAACAGTACCACAAGACTGTTCTGACAACAAGACCTACACATGTAACAGTACCACAAGACTGTTCTGACAACAAGACCTACACATGTAACAGTACCACAAGACTGTTCTGACAACAAGACCTACACATGTAACAGTACCACAAGACTGTTCTGACAACAAGACCTACACATGTAACAGTACCACAAGACTGTTCTGACAACAAGACCTACACATGTAACAGTACCACAAGACTGTTCTGACAACAAGACCTACACATGTAACAGTACCACAAGACTGTTCTGACAACAAGACCTACACATGTAACAGTACCACAAGACTGTTCTGACAACAAGACCTACACATGTAACAGTACCACAAGACTGTTCTGACAACAAGACCTACACATGTAACAGTACCACAAGACTGTTCTGACAACAAGACCTACACATGTAACAGTACCACAAGACTGTTCTGACAACAAGACCTACACATGTAACAGTACCACAAGACTGTTCTGACAACAAGACCTACACATGTAACAGTACCACAAGACTGTTCTGACAACAAGACCTACACATGTAACAGTACCACAAGACTGTTCTGACAACAAGACCTACACATGTAACAGTACCACAAGACTGTTCTGACAACAAGACCTACACATGTAACAGTACCACAAGACTGTTCTGACAACAAGACCTACACATGTAACAGTACCACAAGACTGTTCTGACAACAAGACCTACACATGTAACAGTACCACAAGACTGTTCTGACAACAAGACCTACACATGTAACAGTACCACAAGACTGTTCTGACAACAAGACCTACACATGTAACAGTACCACAAGACTGTTCTGACAACAAGACCTACACATGTAACAGTACCACAAGACTGTTCTGACAACAAGACCTACACATGTAACAGTACCACAAGACTGTTCTGACAACAAGACCTACACATGTAACAGTACCACAAGACTGTTCTGACAACAAGACCTACACATGTAACAGTACCACAAGACTGTTCTGACAACAAGACCTACACATGTAACAGTACCACAAGACTGTTCTGACAACAAGACCTACACATGTAACAGTACCACAAGACTGTTCTGACAACAAGACCTACACATGTAACAGTACCACAAGACTGTTCTGACAACAAGACCTACACATGTAACAGTACCACAAGACTGTTCTGACAACAAGACCTACACATGTAACAGTACCACAAGACTGTTCTGACAACAAGACCTACACATGTAACAGTACCACAAGACTGTTCTGACAACAAGACCTACACATGTAACAGTACCACAAGACTGTTCTGACAACAAGACCTACACATGTAACAGTACCACAAGACTGTTCTGACAACAAGACCTACACATGTAACAGTACCACAAGACTGTTCTGACAACAAGACCTACACATGTAACAGTACCACAAGACTGTTCTGACAACAAGACCTACACATGTAACAGTACCACAAGACTGTTCTGACAACAAGACCTACACATGTAACAGTACCACAAGACTGTTCTGACAACAAGACCTACACATGTAACAGTACCACAAGACTGTTCTGACAACAAGACCTACACATGTAACAGTACCACAAGACTGTTCTGACAACAAGACCTACACATGTAACAGTACCACAAGACTGTTCTGACAACAAGACCTACACATGTAACAGTACCACAAGACTGTTCTGACAACAAGACCTACACATGTAACAGTACCACAAGACTGTTCTGACAACAAGACCTACACATGTAACAGTACCACAAGACTGTTCTGACAACAAGACCTACACATGTAACAGTACCACAAGACTGTTCTGACAACAAGGCCTACACATGTAACATTACCCCAATCAGACCAATATATGGTACATGTATACCACAACCATGCTACAGTGTTAACCTTGAAACATTGTTGGTTTCTTAACAATTAACGAAGCCACATATCCACTACAATTAGCTTTGTTCACCAAGCTTTGTTCACCTGTACATGTTGCACCACGCTTTGTTCACCTGTACATATGTCACCATGCTGTGTTCACCTGTACATATGTTACCAAACTTTGTTCACCTGTACATATGTGACAAGGCTTTGTTCACCTGCGGTTTGTTCACCTGTACATATGTCACCATGTTGTGTTCACCTGTACATATTGCACCACGCTTTGTTCACCTGTACATATGTTACCATGCTGTGTTCACCTGTACATATGTCACCATGCTGTGTTCACCTGTTCATATGTCACCATGCTGTGTTCACCTGTTCATATGTCACCATGCTGTGTTCACCTGTACATATTGCACCACGCTTTGTTCCCCTGTACATATGTTACCATGCTGTGTTCGCCTGTACATATGTCACCAAACTTTGTTCACCTGTACATATCTGACAAGGCTTTGTTCCTCTGCGCTTTGTTCACCTGTACATATGTCACCATGTTGTGTTTACCTGTACATGTTGCACCACGCTTTGTTCACCTGTACATATGTCACCAAGCTTTGTTCACCTGTCCATATGTCACCATGTTGTGTTCCCCTGTACATATGTCACCAAACTTTGTTCACCTGTACATATCTGACAAGGCTTTGTTCCTCTGCGCTTTGTTCACCTGTACATATGTCACCAAGCTGTGTTCACCTGTACATATGTCACCACGCTTTGTTCATCTGTTCATATGTCACCATGCTTTGTTCACCTGTACATATGTCACCAAGCTGTGTTCACCTGTACATATGTCACCATGTTGTGTTCACCTGTACATATGTCACCACGCTTTGTTCATCTGTACATATGTCACCATGCTTTGTTCACCTGTACATATGTCACCATGCTGTGTTCATCTGTACATATGTCACCATGCTGTGTTCACCTGTACATATGTCACCATGCTGTGTTCACCTGTACATATGTCACCATGCTGTGTTCACCTGTACATATGTCACCATGCTGTGTTCACCTGTACATATGTCACCATGCTGTGTTCACCTGTACATATGTCACCATGCTGTGTTCACCTGTACATATGTCACCATGCTGTGTTCACCTGTACATATGTCACCATGCTGTGTTCACCTGTACATATGTCACCATGCTGTGTTCACCTGTACATATGTCACCATGCTGTGTTCACCTGTACATATGTCACCATGCTGTGTTCACCTGTACATATGTCACCATGCTGTGTTCACCTGTACATATGTCACCATGCTGTGTTCACCTGTACATATGTCACCATGCTGTGTTCACCTGTACATATGTCACCATGCTTTGTTCACCTGTACATATGTCACCAAGCTTTGTTCACCTGTACATATGTCCTATTCAATTACATGAAAGAACAAGATGCCCAATAGGCCTGCATTGCTCACCTGGTATAAATCTCACACCTGTTATCTTAAAAGTGGACTAAAAAACAGCTACAGGCAGAATATCAGTGTTTGATTCCCAGGAAGCCACCAGCCAAATATGAAGATTCTATCCCTTTTAGTTCTTCAGAAGAAGTCGTTTGAAGAGTTTGACACATTTGACCCCTGTGACCTTGAAAGAAGGTCAAGGCCATTTTCATTCTAAAACTTTGTCAGGCTCCTACCAACGAAGCCATCACCCAAATATCATGATTCTAGGCCTGGCCATACTTCAGAAGAAGTCGTTAAAAGGAACAGAAGAAGAAGGATTTTAAAGAATAATTTGCTATGTTTCCCCTATTGGGCCCCGCCCCTCAGGCGCCATGGGGGCCAGACCCACGGTTTATACAAAATTTGATCCCCTTAACCCAAGGATACTTCAAACCAAATATGGAACAAATCCTTTCATTCCTACAGAAGAAGAAGAATTTTAAAGAATTTGCTGTATTTCCCCTATTTGGCCCCGCCCCTCAGGCCCCTGGGGGGCAGACCAACGGTTTATACAAAATTGGTTCCCCTTCACTCAAGGACACTGCAGCCCAAATATGGAACAAATCCTTTCATTTCTACGGAAGAAGAAGGATTTTAAAGAATTTGCTAGATTTCCCCTATTGGGCCCTGCCCCTTAGACCCCAGGGGGGCCAGACCCATCGTTTATACAAAATTGGTTTCCCTTTACCCAAGGATGCTCCGCACCAAATATGGAACAAATCCTTTCATTCCTACAGAAGGAGAAGGATTTTAAAGAAGAAATTGCTATATTTCCCCTATTGGGCCCTGCTGCCCCTCAGGCCCCTGGGGGCCAGACCCACCATTTATACAAAATTGGGTCTTCTCCCATCAAGGATACTCCACACACAATTTTGTTAAAATCCGCTCAGTGGTTCATGACTAGTAGTGTTAAGTTGACGGACGAAGGCCGACGGACGCAAGTTTCTTGATTTCCATTCTGCAGACTTTATCTGTCGAAAGGTTCATTGTTATGTAGAATGCATGATGTATTCACAGTATTGCAAAAAAAATCTACAGACAGTACATAATTGTTTCTATCAGTATTCATGGTTGTTGTCATCTTACAGACGAAGATTGATGAGACATTAAGCCTAAACATCCCTGTACTCTATTATAAATATGATGCTTTCAGAAATAATTTCATGCATGGCATTGCTATATCATGCCTTCTTTCCAGGACACTGAATATTCCCATTATATAATTTGGATCATATGAAAAGGTTACGTATCCATAGATACAGATTATGAAATTCACCAAGAAGACTGAAATGACCATACTACAAGGTGTGGTGTGGTTTGCTTGTGTTTAAAATCTTATTTACAGCTATGGTGATTTACAGACACACCATTAGCATACCATTGGCATACTGGTTTTGGTGGTGGAGGAGTGCCTGGAGAAAAGCCATCGACCTGTGTCCAGTACTACACTGTCATTATCATAGCTACGACAATGGTACAATACCTAATGCAGTCAAACATGTGTCACCATATTCAAATCCATGGTCATTAGCGGTATTAATATCAGTACACAGACATCTTGTTTAAACCCCTTTTAGAGAGTAATAAGACAAAATTTACACAATGTAAATCCACTTTCCTAACAAAAACAACAAAGTCAAACCTGTGTCACCATAATTTACATTCAAGGTTCAATTAATAGAGACAAACCTGTGTCACCATATTTACATTCAAGGTTCAATTAATAGAGGTAAACCTGTGTCACCATAATTTACATTCAAGGTTCAATTAATAGAGGTAAACCTGTGTCACCATAATTTACATTCATGGTTCAATTAATAGAGGCAAACATGTGTCACCATATTTACATTCAAGGTTCAATTAATAGAGGTAAACATGTGTCACAATAATTTACATTCAAGGTTCAATTAATAGAGGTAAACCTGTGTCACCATATTTGCATTCATGGTTCAATTAATAGAGGCAAACATATGTCACCATATTTACATTCATGGTTCAATTAATAGAGGCAAACCTCTGTCACCATATTTACATTCATGGTTTAATTAATAGAGGCAAACATATGTCACCATATTTACATTCATGGTTCAATTAATAGAGGCAAACTTGTGTCACCATATTTACATTCATGGTTCAATTAATAGAGGCAAACATATGTCACCATATTTAAATTCATGGTTCCATACCTAACAGTCTTATCAAACACGTTACATCATTCCCCATGAATGATCTGAAGTTCACAACACAGGTAATACATTCTGTCCTCATCACACATGGGTAATACATTCTGTCTTATCATCACACATGGGTAATACATTCTGTCTTATCATCACACATGGGTAATACATACTGTCTTATCATCACACATGGGTAATACATACTGTCTTATCATCACACATGGGTAATACATACTGTCTTATCATCACACATGGGTAATACATACTGTCTTATCATCACACATGGGTAATACATACTGTCTTATCATCACACATGGGTAATACATACTGTCTTATCATCACACATGGGTAATACATACTGTCTTATCATCACACATGGGTAATACATACTGTCTTATCATCACACATGGGTAATACATACTGTCTTATCATCACACATGGGTAATACATACTGTCTTATCATCACACATGGGTAATACATACTGTCTTATCATCACACATGGGTAATACATACTGTCTTATCATCACACATGGGTAATACATACTGTCTTATCATCACACATGGGTAATACATACTGTCTTATCATCACACATGGGTAATACATACTGTCTTATCATCACACATGGGTAATACATACTGTCTTATCATCACACATGGGTAATACATACTGTCTTATCATCACACATGGGTAATACATACTGTCTTATCATCACACATGGGTAATACATACTGTCTTATCATCACACATGGGTAATACATACTGTCTTATCATCACACATGGGTAATACATACTGTCTTATCATCACACATGGGTAATACATACTGTCTTATCATCACACATGGGTAATACATACTGTCTTATCATCACACATGGGTAATACATACTGTCTTATCATCACACATGGGTAATACATACTGTCTTATCATCACACATGGGTAATACATACTGTCTTATCATCACACATGGGTAATACATACTGTCTTATCATCACACATGGGTAATACATACTGTCTTATCATCACACATGGGTAATACATACTGTCTTATCATCACACATGGGTAATACATACTGTCTTATCATCACACATGGGTAATACATACTGTCTTATCATCACACATGGGTAATACATACTGTCTTATCATCACACATGGGTAATACATACTGTCTTATCATCACACATGGGTAATACATACTGTCTTATCATCACACATGGGTAATACATACTGTCTTATCATCACACATGGGTAATACATACTGTCTTATCATCACACATGGGTAATACATACTGTCTTATCATCACACATGGGTAATACATACTGTCTTATCATCACACATGGGTAATACATACTGTCTTATCATCACACATGGGTAATACATACTGTCTTATCATCACACATGGGTAATACATACTGTCTTATCATCACACATGGGTAATACATACTGTCTTATCATCACACATGGGTAATACATACTGTCTTATCATCACACATGGGTAATACATACTGTCTTATCATCACACATGGGTAATACATACTGTCTTATCATCACACATGGGTAATACATACTGTCTTATCATCACACATGGGTAATACATACTGTCTTATCATCACACATGGGTAATACATACTGTCTTATCATCACACATGGGTAATACATACTGTCTTATCATCACACATGGGTAATACATACTGTCTTATCATCACACATGGGTAATACATACTGTCTTATCATCACACATGGGTAATACATACTGTCTTATCATCACACATGGGTAATACATACTGTCTTATCATCACACATGGGTAATACATACTGTCTTATCATCACACATGGGTAATACATACTGTCTTATCATCACACATGGGTAATACATACTGTCTTATCATCACACATGGGTAATACATACTGTCTTATCATCACACATGGGTAATACATACTGTCTTATCATCACACATGGGTAATACATACTGTCTTATCATCACACATGGGTAATACATACTGTCTTATCATCACACATGGGTAATACATACTGTCTTATCATCACACATGGGTAATACATACTGTCTTATCATCACACATGGGTAATACATACTGTCTTATCATCACACATGGGTAATACATACTGTCTTATCATCACACATGGGTAATACATACTGTCTTATCATCACACATGGGTAATACATACTGTCTTATCATCACACATGGGTAATACATACTGTCTTATCATCACACATGGGTAATACATACTGTCTTATCATCACACATGGGTAATACATACTGTCTTATCATCACACATGGGTAATACATACTGTCTTATCATCACACATGGGTAATACATACTGTCTTATCATCACACATGGGTAATACATACTGTCTTATCATCACACATGGGTAATACATACTGTCTTATCATCACACATGGGTAATACATACTGTCTTATCATCACACATGGGTAATACATACTGTCTTATCATCACACATGGGTAATACATACTGTCTTATCATCACACATGGGTAATACATACTGTCTTATCATCACACATGGGTAATACATACTGTCTTATCATCACACATGGGTAATACATACTGTCTTATCATCACACATGGGTAATACATACTGTCTTATCATCACACATGGGTAATACATACTGTCTTATCATCACACATGGGTAATACATACTGTCTTATCATCACACATGGGTAATACATACTGTCTTATCATCACACATGGGTAATACATACTGTCTTATCATCACACATGGGTAATACATACTGTCTTATCATCACACATGGGTAATACATACTGTCTTATCATCACACATGGGTAATACATACTGTCTTATCATCACACATGGGTAATACATACTGTCTTATCATCACACATGGGTAATACATACTGTCTTATCATCACACATGGGTAATACATACTGTCTTATCATCACACATGGGTAATACATACTGTCTTATCATCACACATGGGTAATACATACTGTCTTATCATCACACATGGGTAATACATACTGTCTTATCATCACACATGGGTAATACATACTGTCTTATCATCACACATGGGTAATACATACTGTCTTATCATCACACATGGGTAATACATACTGTCTTATCATCACACATGGGTAATACATACTGTCTTATCATCACACATGGGTAATACATACTGTCTTATCATCACACATGGGTAATACATACTGTCTTATCATCACACATGGGTAATACATACTGTCTTATCATCACACATGGGTAATACATACTGTCTTATCATCACACATGGGTAATACATACTGTCTTATCATCACACATGGGTAATACATACTGTCTTATCATCACACATGGGTAATACATACTGTCTTATCATCACACATGGGTAATACATACTGTCTTATCATCACACATGGGTAATACATACTGTCTTATCATCACACATGGGTAATACATACTGTCTTATCATCACACATGGGTAATACATACTGTCTTATCATCACACATGGGTAATACATACTGTCATATCATCACACATGGGTAATACATTCTGACTTATCATCACACATGGGTAATACATACTGTCTTATCACCACACATGGGTAAGAGATTCTGTCATCACACAGGTTTGTAACTGATTCTGTCTTGATTACAAAGGTAATTTATTATATTTTCACTAATTGGCAATAGAATTTGTCTTCATCACACACAGATAAATTCCATTAACGCTAATCCTTCTTCAACTTACACAGGCAATTAATCTTGTCTTCCCCAAACAAGGTCAAGAGGTTCTATTTATGTAAATCTCAACACACCACAAATGGGTGGTATGTTCTATAAAACTATAAATGACCACAGCTGACATTTAATGTCTGCCTGGGATCTTCCAAATCTGTCTCCATAAGGTGATCTACCTGGTCATTGGGAATTTCATCAGTGAACTCTGGTATTTCCTAGACTTTGTGATATCTTTTAAGATTGGCCATTTATACGAACACGCATATAAAAGAGCATTTAGATTTAGCTTTTTGCTTTCTGAGAAGACTATAAAATTGCTTCCTTTTATCCAAAGGGCCATTCCTGTCAGCTCATGGAGGTCGTGTAAAATTAGAATGAGGAAACTGCTAATAGCATAATTAACTGATTTCAATAGTTTTATTGAACCGTTTTGTTTTCTTGGTGACCAAAAAATGATCCAACTTTTGCAGAGTTAAATGGGCAATCTAATGTAAATGATATTTCTTATCAATTATCCTATAGCATTCATAATTCGTGAACAGTGCCATATTTACTTGAGGTATTTCTTCATCTGGAGAAGGTTTTAGAAAATTTGGCTAATTTCACCCTTTTTTGTGACACATAGCGGGCAACAGATAAAGATGAGTGGTAAAAGCTCACATGAACTTTTGGCTCAGGTCATTTTCTAAAAGCCTAAGAGGGCCTGTATCTCTACTCATAGTGATAGCTCACACTAACATAGGCTCGGGTTACCTAGCAAAAGGCTAATATGGCCTGTCACTCATGGTAACTGCCCACATGAACATTTGGTCAAGTAGACTAACAGAAGGCCAAAAGGACCTGTTTCACTGATTGTAATATCTCTCACAAGCTCAGGTTACCTTACGAGAGGCCAAGAGGGTCTGTAGCACTCATGGTCATATCTCTCACAAACTCAGGTTACCTTACAAGAGGCCACAAGGGCCTGTATCACTCATGGTTTTGCCCCTTAGTACGTGTTATGTGACATCTTATACCCAAGTCTGTTCCATAGCGAATATCTGGCTTAAGTTTTATCAACTCTTCCGGACAAGTAGGCTTTTAAGCAGTGCCCCAGAAAGCTACCATATCCCTTCACAATTGATTCCAAGGACGCAAGGACTAACGATTCTTCATAGGAATTTTTTATGATATCTATATACTGTATATAAATTAAGAAGAACTTTCTCATCTCATTTTTAAGTTTGAATTCTGTTCAACTGGAATGCATCTACAGTAAACAATGTAATTATTGATACATGCTAAGTTTATGGCATCATAATATTTCCTTTTAAGAAACAGTCAGAAGAACCTCTTTGAAGAGATGAAAGAACTAAGGACGGTTGTAGAAACTTTTTCTTTGAAGATTATTTCTTTGTCCATAAGGATCATTTAAGTACTGTTATAAAATAGACAGTAATATAATGGGGATCTCAATTGTTTCTATATTATGACCCTGGGACTTATTTACCAAGGGTAGGGCCAGACTCCAGAGCTAATCCTCGTAGCATGATTTTTGTCTTCATGCTCATCAAGCACAGATATGGTTAATGGATGGGGATATTATCCCCCAAGAACATCTTAGTCTCAAGGTGCCAGCATGTCATCCCAGGGCCAATTATTGTAGCATATGACTGCATTCATCTCATCATGTGCAGCTATTGTATACATACATGGTTATGGGGTGGGGATATAGACTGTTCCCATGTTATGTCATCAAAATTAAAGTGGCAGCTTTCCAAAAATGACTGTGCTTATATCCAAAGGAAAATAACCTTCATAATATCATATCAAATATTTACAGAGATCAACAAGTTTAGCATGCTACCAATTACAACACAAATTCACGATACTAATACATATGCATATTCTATATGTATGGCACGAAACATTTAAGTGTACATGTGATCGTAAAAGTAACAATGGTTCCACAAAGTACTCTGGGGAAAATTTGGAAATTACCTAATGCTATTTATTAAATGCTAAGTATGAAAGGTCAAAGGGTATACTAGGCCTATTGGTAATATACTCCATGACTTCTTGGTTGTTAAGTGATAAAACAATACCTGTTGATTAAAAGGTCACAGCACTAGTACTAAACAATGGCTTAACTCTCAATAGGATTACCAGACACGGCGCGAGTACAATATCATAAATAATGTTGTCAACGTTTGGCCTGCGGTATGGCCAGTTTCAATTAGGTCTGCTGTAAAATTTCTTTGTGAGGGGGGTGTAATCAAATGTGCAATTAATTTGATCATATATGTGTCTGTCCCTATACTCTACAAGTACATGCATGATTCAGCACACTCTGTGTGTATTAGACTTTCACCATGAAGTGTATTGGTTTAAAATCATCACTATACATTGTCTGTACGGCAGGGAAATCTGGAAGGTGGAACAGGGTCTCTTAATCACCCTAAGATGCCGCGAGGAGATTGTTTAGTCTGAAAATAAATGCATTTGTGTCAACATAACAAATCGGGGTAATTATGATTCAGTAATGGACGTTATGTTTTTAATTAGTGCAGCCTGTGTATGGAGTTTGAACATATCAATCGGCGCCTGGTCGTCATCCGAGATACGATAAATTCACACATGTTACACTCATCTCTGAATGTCACACAAGGCAATACTTTGACTGTATATACCTACCGCGTTCCCCAAATAGACACAGGCCCATTTACTAGTAATGAAATTCGCAAGTGACAAATATTATTTACCCAAAGATCTACACATGGCACCAGGATCATAAAACTCTGTCATAGACATAAGTGTTTAATTCCATTGCCCTTAAAATAAATACTTCTCTTTGGAATAAGTTAAAATCTAGCGAAATAATTGATAATTAATATAGCTGTCTGTAAATGAAAATAAAAATATTATATATTTCTGGCAGATTTTCTGTTCAGATACAAAGTGACGGTAGAATAAGTGGTTGTTTTGGTAAATCTTTGCTACATACCTAAATGTATTAATTTGCACACAAAATTGATACCATTTATGAAAGGAAACCTTACCAATAATAGAAGACAGTAAAATTGTGTAGAGTATAGCCCATTCAAAATGCATACACAGCCTTCTTAATTGACAGGTGTGATGTCATTAAAATATGGCGCCGAGGATTATGCTTTTATATCCTTATCTGTTTTGATACGGTAATATTTTTGTTGTTGTAGGTAGTTTTAAAACTTAATAGTTTTCCCATTTAATACCATATAAATCTTGCCAGTATGGCAGAACAGATATTAGTGAAATGTATATCAGGTATTCATCGGGAAATTATTAAATAACCTCTATGTCTTGAAGTATAACACTAAATATACAGGCCACGATCATATTTTTTTACTCAAGTCTAAAACATGCTTCATAAATCTGGGCCCTGGTCTCTTTGTCTTTTTATCTTGTATGTGTCTGTGGTAAACTATTACCGCCGATGCGAAAAATATGTCCAGATTTGGTTATCAATAATTTAAAGACACTGTGCTGTGGTGATGTATCTTGTTGAAAAACACTATACTAGTCAGACGTTGTAGCCCAAATCAAATTAACAACGACCAGATATTTGACCCTTTCCTGTGAAGTTGACCTTAGGTACTGACCCAAGAGTTGTGTTGTATTCATGCAACAAATCATCGAGTCACAATACATCTACAAGTATCTGCAAAATGTATGAGAAATTGAGCGATTCCACAGTTAAGGTCAGGTCAAGCCTTATTTCTGTTATTATATTTGTACATGTATTGGCAGACTATTACAGATGACATGGCTCCTTTTCCAGATTTGATTATCAATCATTCTTAAATATATTAGTTCATGTCAAATATCTGTGAATTATTTTCTTATGGTTTATTTCATTTGTAAGAAACAGCCCATATTTCCTTCTGATATTACCGGTATATGTAAAAAACATTCTCTTTTGATAATATTTGTAATAATCATCTGATTCTCTTTTAATATTATATGTAACAAACAGCATTTGTTTCTCTTTTAATATTACTTGCAAGAAACAGCCCATTCTCTTTTAATATTATATGTAAGAAACAGCCCATTCTCTTTTAATATTATATGTTAGAAACAGCCCATTCTCTTTTAATATTATTTGTAAGAACTAACTCATTCTTTTTTTATTTTGTTTGTAAGAAACACAAATTCTCTTTTAATATTATATGTAATAAACACCCATTCTCTTTTAATATTATTTGTAAGAAACAACTCATTCTCTTTTTATTTCATTTGTAAGAAACAGCCCATATTTCCTTTTGATATTATCGGCATATGCAAAAAACATTCTCTTTTAATATTATTTGTAATAAACATCTGATTCTCTTTTGATACAATATGTTAGAAACTGCCCATTATCTTTATTGTTATTTCAAGAAACAACCTATTCTCTTTTAATATTAATTGTGAGAAACAGCCCATTCTCTTAAATATTATTTGTAAGAAACAACTCTTTCTCTTTTTATTTCATTTGTAAGAAACAGCCCGTTCTTTTTTAATATTATTTGTAAGAAACAAACCATTTTTCCTTTAATATTATTTGTAACAAACAGCCTCTGTTTCTCTTTAATATTATTTGTAACAAACAGCCTCTGTTTCTCTTTAATATTATTTGTAAGAAACAAACCATTTTTCTTTAATATTATTTGTAAGAAACAAACCATTTTCCTTTAATATTGTTTGTAAAAAACACCCATTATCTTTTCATTTTATTTGTAAGAAACACCCATTCCAATATGAACCTATTATGTTTAGTAATGCCCATATACAGCTGATGACATCCATGTTTGGAGCCAATCATATTTCCTTTTTCGACTATTTTAATAATTCAATTCAATACAACATTCCCTACAAACACCTAGGCTATATACATTCCCTACAAACAGCTAGGCTATATGGGATTAAGCAGAACCTATTTTATAACCAAACAAGAGAAGATTGAAAGGAGTTCGCTCATTATAATCTTTGATCAAGTGTATTTTCACTCAAATCATGTACTTTGAAATGTAATATATTATATTAAAAATCATAGCAGAGTTTTGTCACATAAATGAGCCTGAATATATTTCAACTGTCAGATCATCTTCCTGACCTGATTCCTTCATTAGACTTAATGGCAATTTTCCTGACAGTTACTCTGTAATCAGACTTCATTTTGAAAGGTTTCTGATTCATCCCCGGCCCCCAATCCCTTACCAAATGTATCACATTCAGCCACTCACCAAACACTTATATCTTTATACAATGTAATAATACATATAGCAAAAGTTCAATTTAAACCAAACTTAAGGTCATTAAAGTTGATCATTCACTATGTTAATGGATACTCATTGTTTGTGACCCAGTCAGTGTGTCAACGGCTGTTCACTCGCACCTGTTCTGCTTGACTAGCACTAATTATATATATATAAATGCTCAATTTGCATGTTCATACATGTACCAATATAAGCATTCATACATATATATATCATAATCATTTAACCTCAATGATACAGCAGAAAGGAAAGTTTAGAAAAAACAAATTGACTATGCTCAAATGCTCAGATAACATAAAATAACTTTTGATAAGGCTGTAGTATGGCGTGGCAAGCATTTACATAGGGTTTAAACTTTCTCCTTTGACATTGTGTCTATAAGGAACACGGCAGAGATATACGTGGCACACTGTCCCATCATATTATGCAACCATCTACAAACTTACAGAAAGATACGTTCTGCTGTCTAATTGTTATGGATACCATTGAACGTGGACCGAATTTGTGACCTTGACCTAGAGGGTATGGAAATTAGAGTTACACATGATACACCAAAGAGCCTTATATCCATCTATAAAGTTACATAAAACAATAGTGAAGCAGTTTCAAAGGTATAAGACCCGGGAAAGAACAATGCTTCAACCATGTATACCTTAACTGTAGGACCACCAGTGACCAATGAATTATGTTTGTGACCTAGGCCTGACCTTGGGATAAATACAGAGCCATTCAGGAGTTAAAGCCCAGATAAGCATTACATTTGACCTTTAACCTCTTGTCATGACCTTGAGGCACAGGCCCAAAATCTGTATATACATGTAATACATTATTATCAAACAATGATTTATCGACAAAAATTAGTTAATGCCCAAACAAGCATTACAACTGACATTTCCCCCATTGTCGTAGTCCGAATTATTCTCACGTTTTATCAACTTTTTTAATGTCGGTCTGACGTCGTTTAACGTCAGAACTCCAGCCCTCTGTAACATGCGGGAAATAGGCAACCTGCGCCAGGGTCGCTTTTCAAACTGATAGTTTAGAAATATCCCCCCACCCCAAAGTTTCACCTGCACAGAATTAATCATTTCTGTATAGGCTGTAAAGTTTCTTTTGGCACTTATAGAGCACACAACATCTAAGACTTACATGATCATTATTAATGCAGGGCTTCATATAAGTTCCATGGCCTCGCCCTACAGGTAGGTGAGTTGAGTAAATCCAACAGCCACGCCCCTACAGGTAGGCGAGTTGAGTAAATCCAACGGCCACGCCCCTACAGGTAGGCGAGTTGAGTAAATCCAACGGCCACGCCCCTACAGGTAGGCGAGTTGAGTAAATCCAACGGCCACGCCCCTACAGGTAGGCGAGTTGAGTAAATCCAATGGCCACGCACCTACAGGTAGGCGAGTTGAGTTAATCCAATGTAATATCCACAAGAAATTTACACGCACACAAGTCTCAAGACAGTGGTATCAGTATTTTAAAGATGAATCTTTGAAATGAGTTGTTCCATCTAACAAATTGATGCTAAGTGTATAAAGCATCAACACCATACTCCAATGCTTGTTACATGAATAAATAAAGCACTTCTTACATACTCTGCCACTTGTTGCACAAAATTATAGAGCACTGCCTTCCTAGTCCTACACTTGTAGCATGCCTTTAGAGAGCAGCGCCTTCATACTCTGTCACTAGATACACGACTTTACAGAGTACTGCGTTCATATTCTGCCGCTAAATGCAAAACTTTGTATAACACGGCCTTCATATTCTACCATGAGATACACAAATTTACACTTTGCAAACTATGTACTTGTTACAAGAATTTGCAGAGAACTTTCATATTTTGCCTATTGTTACAAAAATGTACAAACTTCATCCTCCTACACTTATTCTGCAAATTTACAGAACACTTCCTTTATTTCTGCAACCTGTACCTCAAATTTAGAGAGTACCAGCTTCATTCTCCCAAACTTGTTAGCCCAAGTCTGCTGAGCATCTCTAATGAGAAAACTTTAAAGGCTATTTTGTCTGAGCCAAGCCTTTTGACAGGCACTGTTGGCCAATTGCAGGTAGCCAAGTAGTACTACTCTATGTAACTTCAGTACCAACAGGTAGCCACAGGTAAGCACCGCCCTCCAGCCAACTGTTATTGTTGTACAAGCTGTTAGGTTCCGGTTATTGTATCTCAATATTTATACAATGGAGGATAAAAAGTATGATATTTTTCGATTAAAAGTTAAGATAATTCGTTGATTGGTTGTATATCGCTGTGTTTCTATTTTGACATGTATAGGAACTTTCTAACACATTGAACTTGTATCTGCCTAAGCTAACATGCTTGTATACACAAGGAAAGCTGATATACTCAACACACTACGATTCTATAGACGGTGCAGATATTGTGCAATAGCAGTCAACACAGCCTCCTGTGGTGTCAATCCTAGGGCTGCTGCTGCTGCAAGGACGATTTTAATATTCTAAAACATTCCACATGAAAACACTTTAGGACAATAGTGGTAAAATAAACCTCTTACTGATATTGTAAAGAAAAAGTTCCAAGTTGTACTGTTAGAGCAGTGATCAGTGCCTTATAGTCAGGGCAGGCCTCTGTATGATGTTGAAGATAGATTCTGTCTGATGATAAAGAAGATTGGTCAACTGAGTGTTAGGCAATACAGTCCTAATAACACTAACACATCAACAGTTCTGTGTAAGCTTTTTACCAAGGAAACTATACAACACCTCCTTTACGTAGACTGTACACTGGTATGGCCTTCCTCATCAACACGAATGCTCAATTTGTACGACATCCGTAACGTCCATCAGTAGGTTGAACTTGTCAAGGTTTTGCACACTCATTGTTTTCCACACCAAGAGAGTCTGTACAAACAGCAGGGCTACATGAACAGCAAGGAACCTTGTGCGTTTATCCCACGTTCAACTAGATCAAACAATTTTAACTTATTCATTAAGTGATGTTTGAGGCTATCTATATATTGAACACCTGGAGAGATCTGACCCTACGTGGACGTGTTGGTTTTTAGTAGTACTAGGATTTCACTAACCGCACCATCACGGCATGAGCTGTGTAACTACGTAACACACATACAGGGACAATGTGCAAGGGTCACTTGGTCGTGGAGAATGACACTAGGTGATGCCACTGGTCAGTTGATCCAAATGCACCAGGAAGTAATCATCATTGTCATGTGGTCAAGTCAAATATTGGCACAACTTGTGAACTTGTCTAACACTAGATGATGCTACTTCAACATGAGATGACGCTCCTCATCGCCACATTCGCCACTACTGGAGCTTATAATTACAATACCTGTGGCCGTTGTCCCAGAATGTCATTTGTCCTGTGATTTGCTCTGATCGCAGTCATTAGCAGCACATTAGAACCAGATTTTTAGTGAAAAACAGCATCCTTCACTTAATACAAATGTTCATCATATCCTGCTGTGTGCAGTTAACATCATTTTGAGATGGTTTAATATTAGAAAGGTTTGTCTTCATTCTAATATTATCACATCAAAATAACACGTTAATAGTTCTTCAGACGTTAATCCTCATGCACTGTTATATATATTCAATAAATTACCAATTACGCTCAGTATACTTGATGTGACCAGATCACGTTTCTCAGTGACGAACTGTTTGATTTTTCTGCTGAATTTTAATATAGTCAGGAAATATCCATAACCACACCAGCTATCTACCTTCGGCTTAATGAATGGATGTCTTTCCTGATAATGACCTGGTCATTCTGAGTGGGGAAGAAAAAGTGTATATTATAGGAGGTGTTGATTGGTGAGACAGACGAGATGAGTGTTACTAGGATAATATCCTGCTAGTTTCCTCCTGTACCCCAATCATCCTCCCCCTTCCAGCACTGTAGTGTCACAACAGTATCAATTCTCACACTCTGGGTGCCAAACTCTGGCTCCAAACCTGCAAATACTGACGTCCGGAAACAGAAATTCCGGACTAAAGTCCCTAGGCTATGTTCTGCAGCCTGGATATATATTCTACACACTGACACAGTTCAGGATAACATACTGTTGATGACTAAAACAAGACCACCAGGCCTTATAGGAATGAGCAGCCATTGACACCGGACCCCAAAACCTTACAGTGACAGACAGGCGTTGATTCTGAGGCTGGTGATCCTGTGAGCCCTTGGGGATGACTATACAACTCGCTATGACCCAGTGTGATTGCCAAGCCAGTGTGGCACGTGTGCCAATGTGTACATATGTGTGCTCAACACCAACACATAAGGCTTCTACTGTATAAGGCAGCATTTCCACCAGATCAATACACTACAATAGCCCGTGTATATCTCTTTCCATTACATATCTATCAGACTGTCCAATATCACAGTCTAGCACCGGAGTGTATCAGACCTGTTTTCACCAGATGGCCTAAGTTATCAGCCCTATAAACAACAATGATTGGCTTTTCTTCCATAATTTTATTACACACATTAAACGTTGGCTTCATTTGCAAAGCTCCACCAAAACCCATGTACATGTAGTTTTATTGAACACTCAATAATTCATACCAAACCGGTGAAACAAGCTTTAGCTTGTTGGTGAGGAGAAGTACAGTGGTGTAATGGAAGCATTTCACCACACAGCTATATAGCGGCACACTTTCTGTAATCATGGCTCCTCAATGAGGATAGAATCTATTGATCCGAATACCACTGCCACCTGTCAAAATAGGGACAATACCCAGCCGTGGCGAAGGGGAGGTAACTAGCATACAAATTAGCCACTACAGATATTGATTTTTTTTTTTTAAATAACACAGTGAAGGCATCTTAGCAGGAACTAGTCAATGGATTTAATTCATGATGGAAAAATCTAACGGAAGAAAGATCTACACAATAAATCTTTGGAGACAGCTGTTACTGGGTAAAATAGGTTTTTAGAATCTTGGAAATATTCTAAAGACCTACGGTGAGGTGCCATAAGTATTCAGTCACTATTCTATGCATTCTACAAATTCATTTTCCTTTCTTTTCTCAGTGACTGTTCCTCATTTCTTTTTTTCCCCAATATATGTACATAGAAAAAGAAATACATAGAAAATAACCTACAATTCAATTTCAATAAATTGTTGTTAATTTTCCATATCCGGACCACTGAGTAATCATGAATCATATATGACTACTTTAAAAAAAAACAGTGTGTATTTCTTTCTTCAGCCTTAGTATTTCAATCTCAAAATGACACCATTGTTATTTACTTAATTAACTGCGATCACTTGGGCAAGAAACGAAAATTGATGCAAACATTGTCAAAACTAGAACACTGACAGGTCAGTAAGGGCCCCGTCTTATGGCAATATTACCCCCATAATCATCAAGAAGCAATCTGCCCATCTGAGCTTGACGTTTGACATTTGGACTTCAAAAAGAATCGCAAGGAAGCAAAATATACATGTTACATGTACTATGATGTGAGTCTTGTTTCCTTCCACCTCCATATTTGCTGGGCTAACAGAAATGTAAATACCGGTGCAATACTCATTTTTTAGCTTTGATTTGTTTTATATCACCTTAAATACCTCCCCCATCAAGAACCAGGGTCAAAGTCAGAGATCCACTTTGTCTTTGACCTTTGGACCAAAATGACCTTGACCTTTATTCTAGTGACCCTGATCTTTGGTCAGTTGACTTATTCTTTAATTCCGACCAACTTTGCTTCAAAATATAAAAAAAAATGTTCATCAGTAAAAAATACAAAACTTGACATTGACCTTGAACCTTTGTAACCTGGACCTTTGGTCAGTTGACTCCATGTTAAGTTCTGAACAACTTTGCTCAGTGAAAAGATACAAAATTTGACCTTGACCTTTGACCCAGTGACCTTGACCTTTAGTCAGTTGACGCCTTGTTTAATTCCAACCAACATTGCTTCAAAGTGTCCTAACAAAATGTTCACCAGTGAAAAGATACTAACTTTGACATTGACCTTTGACCTTAAGTCAGTTGACTCTTTGTTAAATTCCGACCAACTTTGCTTCATAATGTCATAACAAAATATTCACCAGTGAAAAGATATAAAATTTGGCCTTGACCTCTGACACGATGACCTTGACCTTTGGTCAGTTGACTCCTTGTTGAATTCTGATCAACTTTGCTTCATCATGTCATAACAAAATGTTCATCAGTGAAAAGATGCAAAAATTGACCTTGACCTTTAAACCTAATAACCTTGACCTTGACTTTTTACCTCCGTGTGTCTCTTTGTTTAATTCTGACCAACTTTGCTTCATAATGTCATAAAATGCTCACTAGGCCAAAAAAAGGTGTCTGTTTAGGGTTACTGACCCTAGCTTTTTACCCCCGACCCAAAACTTTTTGATGATTTTTAAAAAAAAAAAAAAAAAAACCGCTGGTTTTCGATTTTTAGAAGGTTCCTTGCCTTTCAAAATGTATTCCAGCTCCGTATTAGTGCTAAATGTTATCATATGGAGCACAATTTGCCTCCAAATAAACGTTGTTTATGTAATTCTTTGTTTTACATACAATAGTAGGGTCATAATCGCATGACCAAAAACATACAATGTACAAAAAAAAAATAAAAAAATAAGACCTACCTACCCTTGTTTTTTTGCCAATGCAACCCTAAACAGACTAAAAAAAAATGGCCTTAGTAACAAGCTACAAAATTTGACCTTGACGTATGACCTAGACCTCTGACACGATGAACTTGACCTTTGGTCAAATGACTCGTTGTTTAATTTTAATCAACTTTGCTTCATCATGTCATAACAAAATGTTCATCAGTGAAAAGATACAAAATTTGACCTTGACCTTTGACCTTTACTTTTTACCTCAGTGTGTATTTTTGTGAACAGAACAACTTGACCAAGTTTCATGTAAATCGGTCAATAAATACCAAGATAATAAGTTATCAGCCAGGAACAAAATTTGATAGACAGACAATAGGGGCCCTAATTAACTCAATCCCACACAGATGCACTCAGTGACATTCAGTTCCAGAACTTTTTTTCTTTACAAGGATGAGCATAAAAACAAATTGCTTAAGTTCAAAATGTTCAGTCATTGTCAGCCTAGGTTCTGTAACGTGACATCATTTTGTTGAGACTTTAAATTATCGTTTTGATAATCACCAAAACAAAATTGGCTGTTGAAATCACATTACCAACAACAACAAATTATTAAACAAAATGGCTCTAGCGTACAGCTTTCCTTCATGACAAAATGAGGGTAAGAGGTATATGTTATAGAAAAGAACTAAATATAATACACGCTGGGGCTTAATTTTCTCATCCCTCATGACTACATGTAATAGACTATTCTCAAGGTTTTGTTCCAATCAGTTAATCAAATATTGCATTCTGTATATCCTTTTCATTCATAAGCGGATAATTCATATACAGTAATTTGAAAAAGAAATGTTCCACCTGAGGATTCAATAACTCAGTTTCGGTACAATTAGGCTGAGCAAGTACCAGACTTTTTATTATAACCAAGAAGACAAAATATCCCCAACCCAATAATTTTCTCCTATAATTTAGACAAGTTTGTTAAAATATCAAAGAAAGATGACATGATGGCTAGACTTATTTGACGATATCATTATCGGCTGGTCTTATATCTGAGGTCATGGGCAGTGTTGGTACGCCATCTGTAGTATAGGTAGCTTACCATATGTGAAGCAATCCATACAGGTTTCTCAACAATGGGTTTGTTAGTTATCACGCTTATGTAACTCAAATTAGTTATCAAAAAAAAAAAAAAAAATGATAATGAAATATGCCAGGAAAATGCCAATAAAAGAAAAGAAAAGAAACGAAAAAAGAAAAGCAACAATTGTGATTTTGCTCTAGGACTATTTTTAGGGTTTACCACAAGGATAGGAAAGGTCACAGTTAAACTATGGGTGTATTAATTGGCTTTTGATTAATCAAAGTGATGCCCTATATTTGCAGTCATTTTAATAACAGAAATTGATTGATTCTAATTTTGTGAGTATGATTTAACTGTTTTCTGCAACACCTACAATATTCAGCATTTTCATAAAAGTAAGGGGACACAATGTTGGCACTGATAAAATGTGTCAATCAGGAGCAGTTCTACAGGTTTACCCAATGTTAGACTGCCTCTTTGTTTACTCTGCTGTTACTAGACTATAGGATTACAATAAACTGATACATAGGAAATATTCCAGAGTTAAAATAGGGGTCATGGAGGTATCCTGTATCTGCATCAGGGGACAGGCCAGTGTCGGAAACAAGAGAACGGGAAATTTGACGCTGGCTGGTAAAATTGGCGCCATAATATAAGCATTGTCAGTTTCCGAGTACATTTGCCAATACAACACCAAGCATGGTCAGCTTAGTTTTCAAAATACATTCAGTTGTAGGTGAAGATAAGCAGAATGTCAAAACTTTGCAAGTTGGATGGCCTCTTGTTCTGTTTTGTTGAGAAATTCTATCGATTTACAATCAAACCAGGACATCAACATTGGACGTTTGCTTTGTTGTACAAAATGACACCACCTTAGATTGGCGACAGCTTGTTTTAAGTTTATTTTATTGAAGTATCTATTCTTCATCAAATGTGAGTTCATTGAAGCATATATAGACTGATAGCTAGATATTGAAGACATGGGTACCCATAAGGTTGTACAGCCCCATGATTCCCTGGTTATCTCGTGTTCAAATCATACATATAATCGACAGCGGGAGTTGGATCTTGGTCCAAATTATTAAATTGTGGTCTGAATAGAGAAGGAGGTAAACCAAAAAACAAAATCCTGATTAAGGACCCCCGTACCATTGCTAAAACCTGTAACTAATGTATGTTGGTTAACATCGCCCAGTCAGACTTTCACCAGTCGCCCAGGAAATCAATTTTCGCCCAGTGTTAATTTCGCCCTCACATTTAATTGCTACGTTTATTATACTGACTTTACTGTTAACATATATTAGCTGTAAAGATAAATTTCTCTCATAAGGGAGGGCGAAAAAAGCCAAAATTAAATGGCAGCGAAAATTTCCTGGTACACAGTAAGAATTGAAAACATTTTTATCCCCAACAGGACTGCAGCTTTGACAAATCAATTCTCAAAAGAAAGTCATACCTTGTGAGCCTATTGAGAAATAATAATACAGATGAAATAAACAAAGTATAATCAACAAAGTATAATCAACAACAGTGTTCTGATAGAAAAAATCAGCGTGGCTACACCGGGATTTGAACACTGGACCTCAGATTGTTGTTCTATTGCTCTATAACTGTTTGAGCTATTTGGTCACCGGAAATGTCCTGGCCTGACTGGGCTACAGTTATATCCAAACAGAAGTTAAGTACTTGAAACTCTATACAAGAAAACATTCAACATCAATATCTATCTAGCTTGAGGTCTGTAGTGTCTGTCCGTCCATCTTCATTTAGACGCAGCTAATGACTGTGATATTGGTCTGTGTTAAGTGTATGTCCACCCATCTTCATTTAGACGCAGCTAATGACTGTGATATTGGTGTATGTTAACTTTAAGTGTCTGTCCACCCATCTTCATTTAGACGCAGCTAATGGCTGTGATATTGGTCTGTGTTAAGTGTATGTCCATTACTGGACAAAACTAGGTATATATTGATTAGTGACCAGCTGAGAAAATGTAACCACATTCTACTAAGGGTCATCTGATATGTATGGTCCATAATTACTTAGGAGGGTGTAGATGAGGCCCAAAGGGGCCGATATTGCTCACCAATTATTTAACAGGGCCTCTAGAGGTTGTCACAACATATTCACCATATATTGTATTCATCATACTAATTTATTGTTCTGTGATTTCTGGAGTAAGATGTGGTAGACAGAAAGAGAAATTGACAAGCCAACTTAAATCAAAATGCCAATCATGAAACAACATATCAGAGAGGGATCTTCGTGCCCACCATCATAAGATCTTGATCTTTTCTTTTTATTTCTCATCTTTTCTCTCATCTGTTTGATTAATAGTCTTAAGCTTGTCAGCAGTAAATACATATTGGGGGTAATTTTTTATTAAAGTTTCATACAGCTGGGTTTGATAGTGTCCTATCAAAGTGAGATCATTGTTTATATCTGAGAAACAGCAATAACGAATTTGAACTCTTAAAATCAAAGATGGCAACCTGACAGCCATCTTGTTTTTCAAATCAGCCTCAAAATGAAGCATGCACTACGGACCAAGCAAAATGCACATAAAAAGATCTGTCAAGTATTTCTGGAGAAATGGTGACGGCCATATTTAACTGATGCTTCAAGCACTTTCCGAGAAACAGCAATAGATAACTATGAACCATCTGGAACCTACATCAGTGTTCAAACATAACTGTAGACCCATAGATAATCACCATGAAAAGCGCTGTAGGTGTATTGGAATCGTCATTTTCTTCACAGACCATTGTCTATGGAGTTATTTCCTATGCCTTTATGATTCAAAGATGAATATAGTCCTTTGGTAAAAAGCGTTCAGTAAAATCCTTTCCCTTAATTATCATTATGTATACACAAATTTTCTGATTTTAATGCTATTAATCACTAAATATTTAAGTAAAATGTTCTTGTTCCATGTTTGCTCTATCAAAATTTCAGTAAGTCTATCAGAATTTTATATCACATGGACTATGGTCTATAGTGTGTTAATGTTTATTTTAAATTCTAAGACTACAACACATGAAATTTGAAAAAGATCTGTTCAGTACTTCTTGAGAAATAGTTTTGACCATCTTGAACTTTCAAATCCAAGATGGCTGCTTGGAAGCCATATTGTTTTTTTCTGGTAAGTCCTAAAATGAAAAATGCCATCTACAGACCAATCTTGCTTTTTGATCAGTCTCAAAATGACACATGCACAACTAGAGACCAAGAGGGGGAAATTCGAGAAAGATCTGCACATATACAGCGATATATATAACAAGAATTGTTTAAGGATGGACATGCCATAGACAAATGCAATTTGAATAGCCAACCATCTGATGATGATGGGCTAAAAATTTGGTAAAAAAAAAAAAGGCCATAATGGTATATAAAGCAGGGTGACAAGACCTGATTCCAGCATGTGACACTCCATGATCCCAAGTGACATACCAGGTAAATAATACCAAATGAAATACCAGGTAAACAAGCATACTGAGTATTGCTGAAGCAATACATGTCCCCTACCGGCCCCCGCAATCTATTAAGATACAACAGTGACCTCAACCTAGATCCGAGGACCTTGAAGCTTGAACTTGTCCAATATATTGAAATTTTTTACAATAATGTGAAGTTTGACTAAAATCCATGAAAGAATGAGGCACTAGAGTGCTGACAAAGATTTTCTAAAATAGTAATAGTGACCTTGTCTTGCCCCGATTACCTTGAAATTGTCCAAGATATTTAAATTCTTTACAATAATGTGAAGTTTGATTAAAAACTAGGAAAGAATGACGGCGTAAGAGTGCTGACAAACTTCTTAGGACAGACAGCGAGGAAAACTTTAGGTATTCTTGTTTTCTTCTCCCCCCCTGCCACCCCCACCCAGTTTCACCGGTAAGGGAATAAAAATACTAAGAAATCTTATTTGTTGAATGTAAAGGTATCTTTACAAGTGTGTGAAGTTTGATAAACAGGCAAGGAAGAATGTTAAATAAAATTTTCTATTTATAGTAACTGTGACCTTGACCATTTGACCTTAAAACTCGAACCTGTCCAACTCAAACTTGTCGAAGATATTTCAATTCTTTATGACTGTGTGAAGTTTGATTAAAAACCAAGAAAGAATGAAGACGCTAGAGTGCTGACAAAGTTTTTTTATTTATAGTAATAGTGACCTTGACCTTGATCCGATGACCTTGAAACTTGAACTTGTTGAAGATATTTTAATTCTTTACATGTGTGTAAAGTTTGTTTAAAATCCATGAAAGAATGAAGGCTCTAGAGTGCTGACAAACCTCTTCGGACAGACGGACAGACAGACAGACAGACAGACGGACGGACGGACAGACGGACGGACAGACAGACAGACAGACGGAGGGGAAAACTATAGTCCCCCCGGTTTCACCGGTAGGGGACTAATAATACCAAGTTTGGTGAAATAGGTGTTATAACAAGGAAGTTATGCTCTAAACTTTGGTATCCACAACGAACAAAAGTCCTGTATAATTCTGTTATAACAGAGGGACACTGAGACCCTTACTCAATACATTGACAATCAGCCCTCCTGAGATGTAACATGTTTTGTATCACAGGAAAAAAACAATCTCAATAGGTTCATACCACAGAGGAAAGTATCCACAAGCAGTTCGTGTTATACAGTGTTGGTTTTCTGTATATTATGACAGCCTGACCAGAAAAGGTTTACAAATCTTAAGAACAACAAACACCTACCTTGCAGCAATGCCTACAGGCTGGATCTCCTGAACGTAGATTCCCATATCCACCTGGTTCTCCATCCTCTTAGGTCCCACAACACTGAACCCAAGGCTGCTGTTCTCGGGTTTAAACAGTTTGATGATTTCTATCTGACGACCCTGAGAAGCCCTCTCTAGCGCCCTCTGGAACTCAATGTTGTATGCCGGAGTCACAATGGGGTTCTCAGTGTAGTTAAGGGTTGATCCATCTGCTGTACTTTCACTGAAAGGCTGATCATGGTGGTTACTGCTGTTGATGCTGTCTGGCGGCATGTTTAAGATTAGCTCCCCTGTCAAAGAGATCTCAAAGGTCTCATCATTCACTGGATATGTGTTTGTGACCTGTTTCAGTTCCGTAAGCGACTCCTGGAGTGTGAGAAGCTGTCTGAACAAAGGACTGTCCAGCATGGCCATGATAGAGGTGATGTCATCATCTTGAGAGTGATCTCCCTGCTCCCAAAGACGGGCCTGTAGGTGCTCCAGGTACCCGGACGCTTGCTCGCTATCTGTAATTAAACCAAGAATAAACGTGGTCAACTGACATGCCTTCTAGATCACTTTGACACTTTGGGATTACCAATCACAGATGTGATACTTCAGGACATTCAACTTTTTCTAATAATATTTATAATACACAATTGTGATTTTCATTTTGTTTTACCTATTTAAAACTGTGTACTCAAAACTAATCTAGTTATAAATGTCTCTAGAGTAAAAAAAAAATGAAAATCTACCACTAACTTCTGAAATTATTTCTGTATACCACAACATATCCCCCACGCAAACCCCATCCACTTTTTTAAACCTTTGAGAAAACACTGCTGAATGGCTTTGGCCTACACACGAGTCTCAAGGAACTGCTTTGGGCAAGGAAACCCTGTAAGAAGTTGAAAATGAATTGAATCCAGAGAACAAAGTTATTATGCTTAAATTAACGTTCGATTAGTAGTCGAATTGACCTTGACCTTGACCTTTTAACCTTAAAAGCAATTCTAAGAAAGCACTGAGTCTTATTGACATGTACATGTAAGGATGCTAAAGTTATTTATATTTTTACCTTTGACCTGAAAGCAATTCCAACAGGCAATAGCTTTCAACAATAAAAGCTCTGTATGAACTATGAATTTCATTGATCTAAGAGAACAAAACTGAAAATTATAATCTATTTTCAACAATAACTTTGACCTATGACCTTTCAGCTGAAAAGTCTATGAATTTGACTGTGCTGAACACAACTGAACTCAGGTTCATGCACATGAATTAAATTATTCCTTAATGAATGAAAAGAAAACAGTCCCTGACACATTGATTGAGGAATTTCCACCTGGCACAACAAGAGGTACATGTGGGTTTGTACCATTCATTTGTTAATGGTGTTGGTCAATTATCTCTAATGCTGCAACCTTTGAAAACCAATCAACATGCATGGCAGGTAAATTTGTTTTTATATTTCATTTGGAACATACTTGAGTTTGAACAGCCCTTTACTCCTGCAAGCTAAATGAAGACCAACCATTCTTACTTAAGGAATAAGGGTTCTTGGAAAAAGTTGTTTCATAGTTGTTGGTAAATAAATAAAACTAAATCTATTCCTGTAATCTTGAATGTCGTTCATAGTCACTTATGTGAACATCCCTATAATGTTTACGTTGAAGCTAAAGGCAAAGTGAAGTTAATGTAGGACTCAGTGTCTTAATCATTAAAAGTTTTAAACACATTTGACCTCTGTCAACTTCAATATCCATCAAAGTCATTTATTTGGACAGCCCTAGCCTATAGCCCTACAATGTATTCACCCATGCATGAAAGCCACAGGCAAAGTATTACAATTAAAATGCTAATCTCCCTTAGACTGCTGACCGCACAGACAATATGGATGCGACATATGGATTTATATCCCGATATCTAACAGACAACACATGATTGATTTTCCTCCACATTGAAACTGATTTTGGGACCTAAGAGCTGTTCTCTATGTAGAGACTGTGTGGTAATTCATACACCACATTTGTCTATAAATGACCTCAGTGACCTTGAATATCATTTATGATCATCAAGGTCATTTATTTGAATAATCTTGCAAGGTAAGCTCCTAATATCATGACTGCATTTACTGTGGTTCTTGAAATGTCATGAGAAGACAAAGCTTTTAAAACATCTGACATACATTTGTTCGTGATCTTGAAAGTATGTTAAGGACAAAGGTGAATTGTTAATTTACCTGATAGCCCTTAATTTACCTGATAGCCCTTAAATTACCGGATAGCCCTTAATTTACCTGATAGCCCTTAAATTACCTAATAGCCCTTAATTTACCTTATAGCCCTTAATTGCTTCCAAACTATTTTTTCACACACACATGACAGTAATAGAACATACACATCATGTGTAATGACAAGGTCACAAAACAATTTGATGTTTTATATTTAACATCACTATATCAATTTGCATGGTTTACAATTTCATCCGAGGTGGAACAAACACATATCCAGCTGAGCAGATGGACTTAAACATTTTTGCGTGTATTTGTACACAGAAATAAATTTCAGCAAAAAGGACATCCCCTTACCTGATACAAGCGACATCTTTTACATGTACATTACTTCGATGTCAAGTAGTCTCTCGAGGATAGCATGGACCTGCAAAACAGCAACACAATCATATTAAGTATCTGTACCATGAGTAGTTCAGCATATCACAACCTGATTTCAGGTTCCTTAACAGGAGATATCCACATCACCAAACATTCTATAAAGCTCTCATCACCTTTATTCAACCTTGAAGTTTATACATTATGTAGTGTAAAAACAGTTGTTAGCAGCCCAAAGCGGTTGGATTAGTGCATACAGTGTATATGCAGCATGGCCTAGGAACTTTTGCCATGGATTATCTCCCCTTTTTACTTTTAATGTAACATTTTCTCGAGGAAATAATACAAAGGAATTAAATTGAAATGTATTAATTTTTTAATAAATTCCCATCAAATCTAGCTTTATGTCATGACTGGTCCCCTGATTACTCCGATAGCACATAGCATGTGCCACAGAAAGCACTGGAGAGTTTATAATTAGAAAATTTGCATATGTTATACAGTAAAGTTCTTTGTATTAAAACTTGATATGCTATTCTGAGCTGAGAACGTTTTTATACAAGGTAGAGGCTATACAATGGACATGTAAATTACTAAATTTGTAAATGCTTTACAGATTTCACTTGCGAACATACTTCTTATCAATGAATATTGCAAAGGTAAATTCACAAGTTATTCTAACTTATTAAAGCCTTCTCTCATAATACATATTAACCAAAAATTGAACAACCATTTAATCATAAACCAGGCTCTTACAAATAATAAAGCTACCGGGGTAATTGACAGCATCATTTGACACTGTATTAAATCCTTTTCTTTTTCAGTTTACTCTGAAAGAATGTTTTCAAACAGTGAATGCTTTACAACATAAAACATTCAGCAGCTAACATCAGTGAAGGCAAATTCGTCACATTAGTAAAGGTTTCTGTTAATAATTTAATCAAATACACATGTATCAAAATGGTAACGAGCACCAGTACAGAAGAAGATTTGACTGAAATTCCTATAAATAAACATTGTTGTAAAACCGCCTGAATGACATCACGCAGCAATGTCATCAGGCCTTCCGTGGTTTTGCTCAAAGGTGCAGGCAGTTTCGCCACCTTCAAACATTTCACTAATTTGCAAGTAATGTAAGTGTTTAAAAGTAAAATTTTGTATGTTTACGTTACACAAGTCGTATTGATACAAACAGCTTCAAATGTGTTTGTGTAACAATGATTAATATTGAAATAAATGGCTTTTCTTGGCTGTGATAGTTAATTTTCGATAACTTGAAGAAACTAGTTAATGCTGTTTGAGTAAGATGGCTGATCGGCTGAGATGAGGTCAATTTACATGCATCGCAATAAAGACTCAATCCTGAACAAATCTAAACTTCCAAATCGGTGCCCAAAATTTTAAAAAATCTGTTGAGTCCGCCGGGATGAGAGGCTCCAGGGTTTTCATAAGATGGGGGACGGACACCCCCCCCAACTTTTGGATAATTTGTCACATGTAGAATCTATATCTCCGATCGTCAACGGAAAACATCTGAGAAATTAAAACGATTTTTTGGTTTTGAAAACTTATTCAAGAGAGCCTGGCACCGAGGTGTTGTAAATATGTACTTTCTTTTTCATGTAAAAATCAGGTTTAGGTAATTTAGGTCTCTTGACGTAATCATTAGCGATTGTACAGCAAACAGTACATACTTGTACTTTCAGGCCGACCGAAATTCTTTTTAAATATAAATCTAGCAAATTTCTAGATGGTATTTTTAATTAAAGTGTTTTGTAAGATGGCTGAATTTGTTAGATGCAAAAATATTTTATAAAATATACTGGTTGATTGTTTCATGATATGTACCAAGTACATGTACACTGACTTGTATAGAAAAACAATTTACTTCCATTGACGGCTCAGTCGACCACTTACTGCAATTAGCATTGAGATATGGGTATTTTCAATTTGTATGTAATACATTGAAACTAAGTTACAACCAACAGGCCTCAGATTAATGAGTTTAGTTGACGAGATGTCCATCGCACAGACCAAATTTTTAACCAAAAAATATGATTCTTTGCGTTACAAGATATTTCATAACCGTTTTGATTATTAAAATAACTTTTCCCTTCTTACACCTCTTCTTGTCAAAATGTTTGAAGGCTTTAACAGTGTTGAACATTATGGGTGACGTTATTTACGTCACATCTTATGTATTATGACGTCATATGGCATTTTCGCCATAGGGTGGCGAATTTGGGTGCATGGCGAATTTGCCTGCACTAACGTTATATTCAAACCTTTCAAAAGACTTGATTATTTGATTTGTCACTAAGCTCACTATGAACGGTTAAAAGTATAAAAAAAAATGTAGCAACAAAGGAACATCATGAGGGAGAAATACTAGCTGCCTTACTGGCAAGCTAGCTTTTCCAGTCATGCGGTTAACCCTGGGATCCGCTCACTAGTAGAGGGAAACGTTGAGCATGATCGGTGGCGATGGATGCATGCTCACAGGTTACATTTGGTAGCAGCATCGTGGCTTGTGACGGCCCTGGGTTAATTACCTTGTATAGTCAGTTTTACATAGGGAGGACCCATTTCATGTCTTGGGACAAGATTCTTGGAGGGGGAATAGTGTAGCAGACAAGGAATATGTCTGGAATATTACTACTTTATATCATGACGCTTGTTTAAATGTGACACTCAGACCCTGTGCTTGCATATTACTCAAATTGTTAATATTGTCAATATTCTTGAGTAGATCAATTTCATCAATTCGAAGATTAATGTCAGTGGAGGGTTTAGATGGAGAGAGGAAAGTTTTCGACAGAAAGAATTTAGTTTGTTTTTGAAAAGTGACGAAAAATTCTAGTTTCCTATTTAATTTTGCTGTTCCCATTGACATTGGTTGGAAGATCAATTAATATACAAATTGGGGTATTTTTGTGTTAAATAAGGGGTTACATTTCAACATAATGGTCTTCTGAACGTATCTGAACTAACATCCTAACTATGAGAACTTCAAACTGATGTCAACCATTCTTACAAATATGTAAACAAGACTCTGTGCTAACCAGGGGAAACAACCCATCGTTTGCAAAGCTGTTCCGAAAACCGAAGAAGTCATGCTTTCTAAATGCAGAATAAGTATCGTAAATTGAGGTAAAGTGGCATGAAAAAATCATTGAACTCTGTTTTTTGAGAAATCATATTTTTGAAAAGGGTATCCACCTGTTGAGGGCCCCGCCCACGAAGACACCTGAGGCAGCTCACCTTGTCCAGGAATGTGCGGTATTTTACAGATTCGTTCACAAATAGTTTACGCTACAAACTTTGTTATTGTATATAAATGATAATAATAAATTATTTGACATAGTAGGAAAACAAAAGGCCTTCAGTGTGTCCTGAGAGGTCGATTGATGGACGATTCCTGTGACACAAATCGCGACTTAGGACCTACCTTAGCGTTAGTCACTGATATTGTTACCGTTTCTACTTCTTGACGACTTCAGCAAGAAAAAATCCAAATTATCTGATTGTCACATATATTAATTTCAATCAAGTACTTACCAACACCTCAAAATTGTCTTTAAACCTTAGAGTCCTATTTCGCCCAAGTCAAACTGGTCAGCAATAAACTCAAGTTTCAATAAAAAAAATCTCAATAATTGTCTTCCGGTCATCTTATCGATTACTCTTGCCTGGTACAGAACATGAGAATATTCATTTTAAGGAATTTTCGCAATGTTTTTTTATGATTAAATTGCATTTTGATATTTCACGTATTGAATGATTTACGAAGTAAATATACCAGCATCGTTATAATAAGTTTTATTACGTGAATTTGCAGTAATAAACAGATGATAACAGGTGTACTATTAACCGCAAAGACCGACACTTTGACAAAGATAGAAAAGAGTAAAAAAGGTAGAAAATAACAAAACAAAAATAACAATTGTAAAGATTAAACAATAAAGAGTTATTGGGAATCTTATACATATCAAAACTTTTGTCAAAAAATAACAGTTTTTATTTTTAATTCTTTGCACATACAAATGTGTTAAAAAAACGGCCGATAGATAAAATTTCCTACCAGAGTTATCGTTCTTGTTCCTTCCAAATGTGTAGATATATTTCTCTATTAGTCTTCAGCTAAATTTCAAGAATGTTGGCAACAAGGTTTCCTCTTTCCAAAGCATCATTTTAATAAGTCAATAAATTATGAGAATTATTATGGCGTGATACCTGTATGGCTGGCTGGACATCTACAACTTTCGTGTCACATCTTCTATACGTTTGGAAATACATGTATACATATTCTTTTCAATGATGATGGAGGTATTAAACGTGTTGCAACATTTAATATGTACATTGTTTGTGTACATATATATATAGGTAAACTTTGTGCCAATTCAGAACTAATTTCTTTTTAATTCACCAAAATTGCTATATTGCAAACCGAAATTAGGACTAATGCCACAATACATGTACAGAGTTAAGGCCCTTTGTTTATTTATACTGCACTTTGTCCAGAGCACATACATATCTTCATTCTCACTTCACCTGGCTTGATCACGGAATTAGATTAGATTGCTATCGAAGTCTGTGGCTTAATTAAATAACCGTACTTTAGTATATGTAATTATTTTCCCCAGAGCATACTCACTTCATTGATTACTTGCCCCCCTCCCCACCCCAGGTAGAGCTAGGCCTTTGGTCATTTTTTCTAAGTTTGTCCAGAGCATAACCTCCTTGTTAATTATTTTGTCTATATTCATCAAACTTCTTCCATATGCATTGTTTGTATTTTTGAAGGCAAATAGTCAGATTTTCAAATAGTGCCTTGTGCGCTACTAAATACAGAGTTATAGCCCTTCATATTTCATCCCTTAAGTTTGACAAGAGCATAATTAAACTCCCTCCTTTTACCATTGCATCTTCATTTGCCAAACTTGCTTTACTTACATATCCTGAGAAGGCACAGTGCTATGTTCATAAAAAATTCTTCCATATATATGCAGTATCTTGTGAAGGCAAGAGTCAGATTTTCAAATAGGGCATTATACTAGATTTAATTTTGAACTATCTTGATACATATTATTCTTACAGTATAGAATAAAAGGAACACACAAATATTTCATAAATATTTGTTTATTTACAGAATAGTTCATATCAAATCTATCTTCCAAATTATCAGATGTACAATCATAGTTCAACAAAAAATGTACAATCATAGTTCAACAAAAAGCTGGATGCAGTTTTACAAAATGTACAAACTATGGTATATTATTATGATATGTAGTAAGACAGTCACTAATAAGGATAGAAATGACAACCTCTCTCTGTGTCCTTCTCTTAGAGAGCAAACACTTTTTATTGTAAGTTATTTTTCACACACCCCCTCCTCCCCTGAAAAGAAAATGCATTGTGTGGGAATTTATTTCTTGCATATATTGGTAAAGGTCAACTAAAAAAATATTCTATAGGGATGCAATAATGCATTGTAATATGTAATAACTACATACAACTAACCAGACAACAGTTTAAAATATTTGGATATGAAATCCCATGTGTAAAATAATTCATTCTATGGCTTGGTTTAGCCAATTAGAAGCCTTGGTAACCATGTTGAATTAATTGCTGTGGAGACCAGAAACAATGGTATTGTTAATGCAGGATAACCAGCGAATACCATTTATACCAAAATGAACACTGATGGGTCACTGGTATAGTGTTTTCTGACAGTATTTTTTCCCCATTTTATTTTGAGTAGCCGGTAAATGACCTTCACTTTATTTTATGACCTAGCAATTGCTGGACTCCCTCCGTTCATCTGTATATAACATAACAACTGTGAATCATCAGGAATTTTAGATTTCTGGATTCCGAGATAATCTCAGAAAATGAATGATTGGACGGAAAGGCAGATGGTCAACACAATGATTACTATAGAGCAACAGCATCTGATGCTAGGCCTGATTATACACTACAAATATTTCTATTTTGCAATAACATTTATAATCAAACTGGAATTCTCTTGAGGACATCACTTGGCCATAGCAGATTCACACGGCATGATCTCCCAACTCTCCTTGTACTCCCAAAAAAGACTCCACCAATTTGCTGCAATATCATCTATGCCAAACGATATGTAATTTATTCCCAAATGAAAACCATTCCAACCATGAATGCAATGAATGCATTATGGTCTATGGGAAGTGGATATGTCACCTTGAACCACAGGAGTGGACAATTCTACAAGCCAAACATCCAGAACAAGGCTATTAACAACTTTCAATATAAAGTAAAAGTAGCAGAATCTTTTTAAATCTGCCTTTGGGTTAGTACTTCAGATGTGAAATTGTTCATCACTGATATCACCATAATCTAGGCTCAATATTACAGAAAATTTAATTTCAAACTAATGAAATTTGTAACATTTTTTCTATGTCACAAGAGTACACAAAGGTCCATCACAACTACTGATATAAGAAACACATTCAAGATATTTATATTTCAACATATATCTTTACATGAAAGTTGTTCTAGTGGTGATGTCAACAAGTCTCCCGTAAAAGATATTATCACAGTTACTTCACAACTCAGTTGAAGTATTGCAAGACCAGTCAGTGCAGTAATACTGAATCACGAATCATATCTGCCGTTAAAGAACAAGTGCGTCCGCGCCAGCCCCATCTCCTCCATACTGTACTGTGCCCTGGTCATAGTCCTGATCCTGGAACATAAAACATATCTCAGTTACATTGCACATTGATAATGCCAAGCTCAAACATTCAAACTCATGGTAAGTAAGTTCTTCAGGATTGAAATTTCAGAAATCTGAATTTGCAATGGTAATACCATGGTCTGAATGTCTAAAGCTTAATTATATTAATGAGTCATGATTAAGAAAATGTAAACTAACTAGAAAACGTCTGTAGGACATGAATGCCCCTGTCACCATTTGAAATTAGTTTCAGTATTTGATGTTCTATAAATAGTAACAACCACTTTGATCATGGGACGGGACGGACATGGGTAACACTATATCTCCCCCCCCCCCCCCCATTTTACGGCAGGGGCATACAAATTCAAAATCCAGTTTTTGCGAAAAGACAGGGGACATATGAAGTTAACAGGTTATTAGTGAATTCTTTTACAAAAACATTACAAAGTTTCACAAAACCATGCCAGGGGACATAAACCTTACTTCCTTACAAGCTATATATATCACACATAGTGTATTCTTTCTAAGCACATTGAAATGTATCTAGAAATTTTACAAATACTTTTTGTGCTTTCTGTCTAAATCGGTTGTCGGTCATTTTGAATCTCAACAGTTTTAGTTTAGAAGTTCTGTATATATATATGCTAGATGAATGTTGTGTTAAATTGTCATTTCTTTTATCAGATTGTGCTAAACTGGGCCTGAGTCATTATTACTTTTGTACACCAGGTTGTTTGACCTACATTTAAAACCAACTTTAGGGATTATATCAATTGTTTATGTCAACTTTTAAAAACAGTTCAAAGTTATGATCTGGAGAAACTTAAACAGAAAACTCAGCAATTTTAGGCAAAGGTTACAGTGACCTAATAACAGACCATACATGTGCATATCAAATTGTATCAAAGTTACGATCTTTATACATTTGAGGATTACTGGACAGACTAGACAAAATATTTTCAGAGCAAGAATTTTTAAGATAGATATAGAACTGAAAATATCTCGCTTGATGATCTCTAAGTAAATACACTTGCAAGCTTTATCATGTACCTGGTTGAGTTTCTTGAATTCCACTACTTGTGCAAAGATGTACTCCAGGATATGTTTGGCATCACGTGTATCTGCTGGTAATCGTGTGGTCACTCCCAATATGTCTCCACACTCCCGTACATAGTACTCCAGGTCATCGTCTGTACCTGTGGGATATAAAGAGCATGACATTTGGCTTTCAGGTTCAAACGAGTAATTTGGAGATTTTAACACATTTAAACTCTGTGACTTGGATGTGGATCAAAATTCATGATTTGTACAAATTTGACAGCCCTTCATTCCATTTAGACGCAGGCCTCTAAGCCTTGTGTTTCATATCTATCAGATGTTACTTGAATATCTTAACACATCTGACCCCTGTTACTTGAATAAGGGTCAAGATATTTTTTTCAAACACACTTGTGACCCTTCAACTCATCAAGCTACATGGCAAATATGACTCCAGGAGCTGTGGTTCTTGAGAAGTTGCTTGAACCTATTATAACACATTTTACTTATTAATAACCTTGATTATTAGTATAGGTAAAATATCATGACTCTAGGTCTCATAGTTCTCCAGAAAGGTTTTTCAAAGTTTTCAACTTATTTACCCTAGTGATCTTAAAATTGGGTCAAGGTCATTAATTTGGGTAAATCTAATAGCCCTTCAGCACAGCAAGCTATATGCCAATTATTACTACAGACTTTCTGCTGTTGACAAAGAAAGAACGATAAATGACAAATGTAGCACCTTTTCAAGATCTCTAACCTTCTAATAAAATAATGTTTCACACAAGTCACAGAAAGTGTCAAAACATATAGTGTTTTGTCTTACATTTGTTGGTTTGCTGAGCCAGTCTGACTTTTTCTGATGAAAACTGTTCATCCAAATCGAACAGATCTAAGCAGGGAGGTGGGCATTCTCGGAAAGTAGGAGGAAACACCTGAAAATCAAGAGATAAAAGATATGAAATCATTTTTTTATAAAAAAAAAAATAAAAAAAAAGAAGTTCAACATACAAATAGAAAAAATTATAACAAAATTGTAACATGTTGCCATTATCCCACACTGTTAAAACTATGGACTCAATTCACAGAGATATGAAGGAAATTATGATCATAACCTGGCATTACCATATCTACTGCCCACACTAAGGTTAGGAATAAAAAGAACCAGCAGAAAATTTCGACTGAAGTGAATTTGTTATACTTACAGCTGGGTTAAGTGGCGGCAATGGAGTCTCAAATGAAGGTGTGATTAACGTCAAAGGCTCATGCTTTGTATGTAATTCTGTAAAAGCTCTGCAAAGAAAAGATGATATCGTAATAATTTCTTAATAGCAGACAGTTCTGTTCCTTAACGCTGAATATACTTTGATATTAATCAATCTTATACATACATTTATTGGTATGCTTTGAACATTTAATGACATCAAAAGCTTGTTTACTACTAAGTAACGTAGAAAGTTCAATGTCAGGAGGATTTAGAAATTAATACATTTAATATGTTGGTTATTTACCATTATTAGTATTAAGAATCTTCATTAAGAGCAGCATAAGTAAAGAATACAAAGCTTCCTTGTGGGGTTAAGAAACATACTTACTTTATGGCCTTTGGAACAAGACTTGTGTCCAGTTTAAAAAGTGAGTTATCAAATAATGATGTGATGTCTCTAGGGACGTCGTCGCTCTCCTGTAAGCATGTCTTCAAGTCTCCTGCTAATCTTGCTACATCTGGTAACATGTTGTAGTCAGATATCTGGCAAGGAAAAAATGTCCATGACAATTAAAATTTCTTTTATGAAATGTAACAGTATTTCTTCATTAGCACATTTAATCCCCGATACAACAAATGGAAGAGATAAACAGATGATCCACATTTAGAGTTATATCAAAGATGCAAAACAACGATACTAGCTGAAAGCCATCATTTTAGGATTTTTAACTAAATATGAGAGGATCAAGAAACATGTATCACTTAACTGCTAAATGAGAAGACAAGATTTTTCTGACAAATTAAGAATATGGTATTTGTCTTGAATTTCTTTTTGCACCTAATAATTACGTAATATCTTTCGGTCAGGGTAATACTAATGGAAAACATTTGAACCATTTCTGTTTCAAATTAACAAAGTGGAACTTACAAACTATTTGAAAAAGTCTCTGCCAATCAGATACTTTCTACTTAAAATAATTCCTTATGACTTTGGATCCACAACCTTCAAACACAAACTCACTGGAGGTATTTGTTTACTGAAAACTGTTTTATCATATCAAAATGAAAGAGAAAGTGGTAGAGAAATGAGGCAAAAGTGGGACAGCTCAGAATAACCCCAACACAAGATTATCCAAACAGAATGCTTACCTCTGGATCTTCTGCATCAATTGGGTTCAGTCGAATGTCATCTGTTGTCAGGAACCGAATCAGTACATCCTGGATAATCACAAAACAAAATGTTTATGTCCTAAAAGCATCTTTAATATTTATCCCCATTTCCCCTATTGGGCTCAGCCCTATGCCCCAGAATGTGACACCTTTCAGTTTTACAATGCAGAATTAACTTTCAAATTAGGTTCTAATCCCATAATCCATACTTCAGATTTTAAACACTCCCTCAACATCATTTCCTTTCTACTGGGCCCTGCCTTTAAATTGGCTCGGAACTTCCTTCAACATATACAACACAAAAGTCTAAACTCATCTAGGAAATGTTGATGACAGAATGCATTTTATGCCATATCTAAGCTCAGTTACATGCCTTACAGTCTCTAACATTTAAAACCAGGGTGATGTGGACTCTAACAAGACACCAATGACTTGAAATTGATCGTTTAAGCTGAAAGTGTAGTATTTTTGTGATCTTTGTCTCACTTAACAATGCCTGGGCATTTTTAAGCAAGTCAAGCAAAGATCAAAGGAATTTTATATACAGTATCCATGGAAAGATCATGAATTAGTGTGTGTTTCCAGTCTTGAAATACAACATACCAGGATTTTTGTGTTCTCTTCTTTATCTAAGTAACCATCACTGAAAATATGTGTTGATCCTACTACTGCAAGCTTTCCATTTCCCTAGAAGTAAAATAAAAAACAATTAAAACATTTTCTTATAAAAAAGTTAAAACTTTTTATAGTTATATACAATAAAACTTTCAAGAAAAAAATATCATAATAAAAAGAGTTTGGCAATATATTTAAAAGAAAAGATCTATGAACATAAACAGTAAATATCTTATTTCATCACGAGAACTTACCTTTGAATGGTAGAGGCTACACACAGGTCTGTTGAGGGGAAAGGACACACTGCCTGTCGAGAGGACAGCCACGGACGGCTTCATCACATTTAATGTGGCTCCATAGGGGTACAGAAATGACAGTGCCCTGTAACACAAAATGATATTGTAATAAATTGGGATATTTTCCTGTGATACTTTATTTCTTATTTAAGTGAAGCTCTTATCCACTTTTTAAATGGATCATTCTGAAATGGTACACATAAACCTTTCAGCTTCAGATCAGAATGATCCTTGGTGATTTTCTTGACCTATGAAGGCAACATGTTTTATATTGCCCTTTCCATTTGATACTTTGATATATCATCAAATTCCTTTATAATGCCTAAATGTCACAGTACAAACAGTGGCAGTGAAATAAGGTTTGAACTATTATAGTTACTTACTGTGCATTATTTTCTTCATCTTCTGTCGCTGAAAATGTTTTTCCTGCAGCATGACTGACAGCTCTAGACATAAGAAAAAGCACGAAATATAGCCATCTCTTGATATAATTTACACTATCTAATTGTATTAACTATCACATCTGTCACAATACACTTCACACTTTCAGTGAGTGGTGCCTTTACACTTCAAAACTTTAAAATGAACCAATGTTAAGATATTTGTATGTGGAAAGAATTTTTAGACTCCGCCTGCTATTCAATTCATTTGATTGGCTATAACAGATTGTGGAAATGATTATTTATCTAGTAATATTTCCTAGATTTATAAACCTTTATCAACATACCTGTTAAGTACACCATTGGCTATAACAGATTGTGGAGATGATTATTTATCTAGTTATATTTCCTAGATTTATAAACCTTTATCAACAAACCTGTTAAGTGCACCATTGGCTATAACAGATTGTGGAAATGATTATTTATCTAGTAATATTTCCTTGATTTATAAACCTTTATCAACATACCTGTTAAGTACACCATTGGCTATTAAGGCTTCTTTCGGGTGGAAATATTTGTAATATGATGTTCTTACAACAGAATCTGAAAAATATGTCAAAAATACTTTGTGACTCTGCATCACTTTAGACCCCCAATTCTTCCTCCCCCAATTACTGCCATCTGGCCTGAAATCCCCTCAGTGTTTATCTAACCCTTTAGTCCAAATGGACAGGTTTCCAGCTCCAGAGGACAGATTTTTATTTTGACATATAAATAATATTATAATGTAGTACTGTCTAACTCTCTATTTGTAAAGATGTTGAAAAGACATACATGTATACCACAGCTCACTAAATCCATAGCTTAAAAAGGTGTCTGCATTGCAATTAAATCCTTTTTCTCACATTTTTGCTAACGTTTTCTTAATTTCTTACCAAATGTGCCAGTACTATATTATTGATGCCTACTGCAAGTTTCTATAAACACTATCAAAAGAAATGACATTCAAAGGGCTATAATCTCCCACCTTGCATATAAACCTGAGATTTTATAAGAAAAAGTGACCTCCAGACGAGGTAGCACAGCATTTCTGATGGTCACCAAGTCAAACTCACCTGTATTTATCATAACTCCAAACTCTTCTAGAAGGAAGTTGATGTTTGTGTCAAACCTGGATTCCCCTCCTTCTCCCAACATGACAAGAAGACTGCCACCATTCTGCATGTATTTCTTCATCACATCAAACTGAAAAAACAATAAATCCAGAAAATGTTTGTAAAATACACCGATGTCCCTAATCCCACTTTGATAGAATGGAGTCTTAGCAATGAAACGAAGCTATACATTAAGTCTAACCAAAGTCAATAAAGCAGAATATGTCGGTGACAGTGACCTACATTTGATATATAAAACACCTCTAGATGTATCCACAAATTAAGTTTTAATGATCACTGTAGAACTAATAGTACATGTACTTATATAATACTGTGCCATTACTGTTTTTACTTTTCTAATTTTAGTATCACTTTTCTAATGAGTTAAGAAACCACAAGCTTTGTACCTCTCCTCCAGTGAACTTTTCTCGACTGCCACATAACACAAACATGCTTGCACCAGCAAGTCTGTCCAGCGTCACTTCTTCTTTGTTGCTGAAATAATTCCAAATCAACATTTAAGACCTTCTGACAAATTCATGCTTATACAACAATAAATTACAGGTAATTCAAAATAGCCTGGTAAACATCTTTGCTAATTGTCACAAGTTTCGACATCAATTACAGATTTCATCTTCTTTCTTCTTAATGTGCTACATAAATTTATATGAACTCTTCATGTAGAGTACTGCAGGACAGCACATAATGTGTACCCTATTGGACAATTTTCCAAATATTTTGTTGGGGAAAGATTTGTTATTCATCAATCAGCAGCAGCACGAAGCATTGACTTACTGGAAGATACACATATATACATTGTAAGTTGTTGTATACAAATTGAGTAAGTAAAATACTATTTATATATCCAACTTCATTATTATTAAAGGCTTCAAAATATAAATGACCATAAAAATGTTATTACTGATCTTGATATCTGCAAGTGTTCTTTTTTTAAGCTTATGCACGTACACTGGTACAATATACAGGTCAGGATTCTGAAGTGCACGACAATAAAAGAGTAAAAAACAATTCCCCCTTTCAGGAAGGGACACGAAAACTTCTATAAAATTTTGTTTCAGACACAAGGCTTAATTATGGAACAGATTTGATTAAACCTGTATCTTTAGTTTTCTTACACATACCTTACAATCTTCCATGTTGACCTAAGTCGTCTGTTGAGAGTCTTTAACCCATTGCTGGGTGTGAACACTTCACTTTTACAGGCATTGAATACAATTGTGTTTCTTTGTGCTTTATCATCCATGTTGTTCTGGAAAAGTGGAAAATAAAAATAAAACATTATATATTAAAAAATGTTTATATTCATTATCATACCAATTTTTTTCAACATATACCACTATCACAATTTCTGTGGAAAAAAAATCTTAAAAGTTTAACAACTTTGATAAGTCAAAGAGGAGATCAACATCCTAATTGCCTTTTGGTCCTGTTAAATGCATAAAACTAATTATCATAAAATGAGCTTATATATAAATGTGAGTTCAGATCATATGTCATAATGAAACAGTTACTGTCAATTTATGACATTTTAAACAATATTTATTCAGACATTATTAATCAATCTTGGTTATGAATCAAAAGGAGAAAAAGAATGGGTTGACATTTAAAGAATTCCTGAACAATTCAAATGATTTCTCCCAAAATAAACTAGCTTTACAATAATTTACAATCACCCATACCAGAGACGTATATATTACAGAATATATACGTCTCAGCCCATACGTTACAATAGCTAGTCTGGACAAAGTATATGCTTAACTATATACTCAGAGTTTTGTTTTCTTAGCCATGTAATGATGATTTCAATATGCAAATGATGTTCTTTAATCGCTGAAATGTCATTCAACCTGGACACGTACGGTATCATTATCATTTCAAGTTACCAGTTTTCAACGGCATTTCTGTTTCTCTAAGGCATATAGTATCTCCTTTTTAAAGGACACCAAAGCAGTTAAGGAACTTCAAATAAGATGGATTATAAAAAAATCGTGAAATAAAGAAACATTGGGATATGTTTTGAAGTCGATGAACGAATGACAGCACCAGCAGTACACATGACAACACGATTAAATAGAGACACTGAAATAATTACCATGACAACACACGTTAAAGTAATGTTCACACACGAAGATTGAAAAGTTGTGAAGCTCTGTAACAAAAGGAAACATCTAATTCTCAAAATAAGGTATTAATTCAGAATTTATCCAGCTAGACACTCAGTTTACCTCAGCACTCGGCGCCATATCAAAACTATGTACGCAAAGCACTATGGGAATTCTCATGTTCCGGTTAATGTTATCGGAAATCTGATTGGTTGACAGTGGTGATACTAATTACAGCGCATTTTTACATTTGACCGCTCGCATCCAGACACTTCACACAAAAAGCGTTATTTTTTTTTGCTTACAATACTTAAATCAGAGACATACATTATATACATCTCTGCTTAAATAAAATAATATACATCTCTGCTTAAATAAACAGACTTATTAATCAAAATATAATTTTAAATTCATAATTATTTGTTATATAGATAATTAGGTTATAATAACAAATATAGCGAATTTACAAAACTTTACTGAGATAATCTTAAATTTTTCTAGATTTTCAACATGGAAATTAATGCATATTTGTATCATGTTATTTTCAAAGATAGTGTCCCACTGATTTCGACAATATTAAAAAGATCTTTTAAACGTACGTACTTAACAAATCATGGAGATTTTTTCCATTCTCTTTTTTTTCATGAATGCCACCATCCGTTCTTATATTTTTTTCTAAAGATTAATGCATGCCAGCTAGTATACATAAAAAAGACAGTTTCAGCAGAGACGTATATATTACAATATATATATATATACTCTCTGGTTTCAGGTATAAGCCCATACTATCCACAAGTTCAATGAAGCTTCCCAGTCACCTGTCGTAGGCGGCTTTATCAGAATGTAATTCAGGATAAGCATCATTTATGACTTTCATGCAATAACAAAGGGTGGAGAGAAATCAATCATCTTTACAAAGACATGTAGGAACAGTTACAAACACTGATATACTTATATTATATGGCAGACTCATTTTTGAATAATTCAGATAATGTCCATGGAAAAAAAGTTTTTTTATAGCTAATTTTGCTATGCTAAACTGTCAACTTTACTTTTTATTAAGAGATGATCATTTTATCTCCTTGTTTTGTTTTCTCATAAGAAACTTACATACACTTTGGTGTAGTTTTCAATTTAAATATAAAATGGTCGTTCATATCAATCATATTTATAATTCTGCAATGAAAATCATAATGTTCTCAGGAAATTATATATAATTAATAGTTTGTTGAAAATAAATATCACTTTTCTTTTACAGCTTTTGTCCTCACAGAAATAGAATCGGGGATCGTATAGTCGCCGTCCGATCGTCCGTCCGTGGACTGGCTGACGATGTATAGTATGACATGGCGATGTTTAAAGTACAGTACCACAATTGGATCCCTACGCCGCCCAAAGGTCAAATTCTTTGTCCGGACCATAACTTCTCATTCGCTCAAGAAAAACAAATGAAAAATTTAGGAATATATGAAGGATGGCAAGGCGGTGTGTTTCGTCCGACTTTTTGGTTTGTATACCCAAGGTCAAGGTCAAACTGATGTCAATGGTCAAATTTATCGCCAAAGCCCTAACTTATGACTCATTGAACATGGCTCAATAAAATTTCGGAAAAGACACAACTGTCATATCTTATACATGCAGGACGGTCAGGCAGTGTGTCACACACAACTGTTGGGTCTGTTTGCCTTAGGGTAAGGTCACATAGAGGTTAAAGTTCAAATTTATTTTCCCGCCTATAACATCTGACTCCGTGAAAATGTCTGAATAAAACCATTCAGATATATGCATGATGGAAACGCGATGTGATCCATGCCACAAATGGGTCGGTACACCCAAGGTCAATGTCATAATTAAGTCAAAGGTCAAATTCATTTTCCGGGTGATATCT